>NC_091958.1:23767427-24067427 GCF_031021105.1 Erythrolamprus reginae
GATGACACTATGGAGTCCGGTACACTTTATGTCCAGGATGTGAGGGGTCTCAGCCCTCTTTCTGGTCCATGCACGGAAGGCAGGCTGATTGCAATGGTTTTTGTCTGCAGTTCTAACCAGGGGTGAAATCCTCTGAAATCTGCTACTGGTTTGCCTCATGTGCACGCATGCACGCCACAGGCACTGCCATGCACCACTGAAAAAGGAGCATTTTGAAGCCATCACAGTTTGCAAAGGTAAGTAGAACAGCAAGAGGGTGGGATCAACTGTGCCATACGATTTACATTAGCTAGAAACAGAAAATCCTGCTTTCCAGCTAATCTTGATCCTGCAGCACAGCTGATTGTAGGATATACTGATTCACCCGAACTGCTAGCATTTTTTACTACCAGTTTGGAAGAACTGGTCCAAACTGGTAGCATTTCACCTCTGGTTTTAACTATCTGTTGAAGTCTGTATCTGTCCTTTTAACCAAAGGTTGTTAGCCAAGTACTATCTGAAACAGACTTGTTATTCATCTACCTATACTTTATCTCACTGTTTCATTTCTTTATATTCTTTCAAAATCCAAAAATACATTTGGTTGGGGGTAGGAACAAATAGACTTGGTTGGTAATCACCCGAATCATACATTATTGATTGATGCAGAGAGAGAAAAATAACCTTCTTTAACTTTCTATTTTGCCAAATTTCTCTGGCAGGTTTTGGAAAGCGAGTGTTTAACTTGAAAACTTCAAAGGCGAACTTAATTCCCCTTAAACAGTTGATGAGTCTTTCAGAAGTTTGATTCAGTTAGGAATTACAATTCCTCTACATCAAATGGAATGGATTGTTCACACGTCCCAAAGATTCTAAATGTTTTTCTCTAAATCCTGAGCCAATCAAAATTTGGATCTCACGTAGCAATGTTAACAACCGCACCTGTCCAATTTTAGTTTTTTTCCAAAAGCAACAAAAAAATATTGACAGATTCACCTTGTCCAGTTTAACATGATACAGTCAGTTTGGATAGATTCAAAGGAACAGGTAACATAAATTTTGCTAGCCCTGATTTGCCTGCCCAGTCAGCAGCTCATTCTGCCCACCCAGTTGCCACTCGCCTGTCCTGCCCACTCTACCCCACCTTATAGATCTTGCTTTTGCTACACGACCCAGCTAAACTCCATGCTTCACCTCTGTGCCTCTCCCGCTTTGCTCACCAACGTAAGCATGCCACCTGCTCCTCCTTTGGCTTGGGTTGGGGCCCAAGGACTCACCATTCCCCTGCTCCAGCCTTTGCCCGCATGTTGCATCCCCAAACTATGCCAAAGCAATTTATTCAGCCTGCCACGCTAGGCCGAAGGGCCACAGAGGGACGCAGGAGGGAAATGGACCATACGGTTGTTCTTACCTGTAAGAAGTCCCATCTGGGAAGCTTCTTCCATCCCTTGTTGACCCTTGGTAGCTCACGGAAACGCTCCATGTGCTCTCCAGGTCGTCAGCTGCTTCTCTCCATTGCTACTCTTGGTGGGAGAGTATCTTGTCCAATCTAGCAGCTGTGAGCCGCCACTTCCCTCCAAGTCCCATCTGGAAAGTGCTGCGGCACATAGAAGCAGCAGCCATGTTGGATGCTGTTTCTCTCAGCTGCAGCACTTCCCGGATGGGACTTAGAGGAAAACGGCAGCTCACAGCTGCTAAATTGCCCAACAAGTGTGGAGAGAAGCAGCCGCTGCCCCAGAGAGCCAGTTGAGCTTCATCGCATAGCAGAAGCCACACATGCATGGAAGCTGTCTGTCCACACACATGCAGTAGCTAAGAGTTAATTTTCAGCAAACTGATGGTGGAATTATTTGAACCCTACCACTAGAGAGAGGATAAAGAGCTTTACCTGTTCCAGCTCCTTCAGAAAATCCTTCTTACGGAACGGAAACAGGGTCCCAATCAGGGGTAGCCTCCACGGTCCAGGGGGGAAGCCTTTGGGACGTTGGTTCTTCCAGAAACAGAGGAATAGGAGAGACATAACCACCAGCCAGATGAAAATGGCCATGCCGATAGGCAGGAACACTCCGTTCTGCATTGCTCTTCTACCAATATGCTAAAGATGAAATCTTTACATCAGGATGAGGGTTCATGGTGTTCTGATGCCAGATTTAATAAGTTGCAGTTTAGCAAGGAGGAAATTAACATTAAAGAGCCTGAGGGGAAAAAAACAAGCTGACAAAGTAAAGTTCTGCGTAGTTATCTAAAACATCAGAAAACATTTCATCATATGAATCTGGAGAAGACAGCCCTGCAATTAAGCAAACAAAAAACAAACAAAAGGGGTGGGGAAACCCAAACAAAGAAAGAAAGGCATCCGTAGCCCCGACCATCTCTCCCATTGAAGTAGGGTCCTTTCCCTACCAACAGCATCCACAAGAGGTGCAGAACCTGGTTGCACAAATAGGTTTTCTCACCTCATTTGTAAGCAAAATCCGCAAAATCTTAACTCGCTGCGTACTGGTACCTGAACTGTGGTGGTGCATTTGTTAGAATGCAGTATTGCAGATGAATTATGCCCACTGTCAGCAGTTTGATCCATTTTTATTTTTTTAAAAATTCACCAACTTTAAATAGATACATACATATACTGTAAATCATATCAAAACATACATTTCTGTCCAATATGCCATAAATAAATATCATAACATTGCACCTTTTGTACTTTTATCTTCTATCTATATTTCATACTACTCCCCTCCCTCTAACTCCTCTCCTCCCTCTACCTTCTTTCTCTCTCTTTCTCTCTCTCCCTCTTTCCTACTTCCCTCTTCCTCTCTCCTTTCTTTCTTTCTTATCATGGCTAGCTGATGAGAGCTAAACAGCTTGAAATATATGTATACTCGTCTCTATTTCTTTATCAGTTTTTTGCAACTTTGGATATGTTATTCTAATGCTACATCCTTGCCACGTATTTTTGTTGCTTGGGTCTACCATCTTTAATTTTCTGTTTTCTTCCAAATTAATTGCTATAGCTTATCTTTCATACATATTGTCTCTTGTAACTCTTTTCTTATTTATCCTTCAAGTCCATCCTGTTTATATTTTTAATTTTAAGCCATACTCAACCCTTTCCTCAATTTTTATCTTTACTCATTTACTCATACTTTATTTTTATGATTCATTTTATTTTATTCTGTCATTTCTAAATGCCCTAAATTTCTAATTTCAAATCTCCCTTATTACCCAATTTTTCTAATATTAGTTCATCCTCAATATTTAAACATATTCTAATCTTGCTGCTGTACATCCATCCATTGGCTGGTAACATTACCAACTTCCCAATATACTATAACCCACTAATCATCAACAATCTCTTCAACATGACATCAAATTTATGGATTACATAATCTTATACAAAAACCTTTGGAAATAATAATTATACAAATTGTATAACTTTCCAATAATAAATTCATCCTCAGACTTCAGTTTTCAAATTTTATAATATGTATCATACTTTACCAGTCTTATATAAAAACTTTATATAATAATTAATTATACGTAACTAATAATATTGATACAATTAAATGCAAAATAGTAATTCTAAAAATGTTATAACATTCCACCACCAGCCTTATATTAAAACTTTATACCCTACTTAATTATATGCAATTATCTACTATAATGTAAGGCATTTGATAAAGTAGACCATAACCTACTATTAGATAAAATAGAAAAATGTAGCAACACTACCAGATGGAGTTGAAACTGGCTGACCAAGCGCACTCAACGTGTAGTGCTCAATGGAACTGCGCCTACATGGAGGGAAGTATGCAATGGACTACCATAAAGCTCTGTTTTAGACCCCATACTATTCAACATCTCAATCAATGACTTGGAGGAGGGGTGTTAAATGGGGAACTCATCAAATTTGCAGATGACACCAAACTGGCAGGAATAGCCAACTCCAGAAGATAGGCTCACGATACAAAGGATCTTGACAAACTTGAACAATGGCCGCTAACAAAATGAAATTCAATGGTGAAAAAAGTAAGGTTCTACATTTAGGCAAGAAGAAAAAAAATGCACAGATATAATTTATGTAGTACCTTACTCAACAGTAGTAACTGTGAGGGGATCCTAGTGGGCAACCATTTAAATATGAACCAGAAGTGTGCAGCAGCTCCCAAAAAAGCCCACACAGTTCTAGACTACATCAACAGAGGGATAGAATCAAGATCATGTGAAGTGTTAATACCACTTTATAAGGCCTTGGTAAGGCCACACTTGGAATACTGCATTCATTTTTGGTCACCACAATGCAAAAAGTATGTTGAGACTCTAGAAAGAGTGCAGAGAGGAGCAACAAAGATGATTAGGGAACTGGAAGCTACAACATATGAAGAACAGTTGCTGGAACTGGGCCTGGCTAGTTTAATGAAAGAGACTGAACACTGCCACTCCCCATAAGCCAAAAATCCCTTTGTCATCCTTCCTCCATAACATTCCCACTCTGTAAGGAACCCAGGTTCTTTTGCCAGGAAGTGACATTTCATAAACAAACTATGGATTCTGCTCTTCTCCATTCTTCCTTTCTTCAACCTTGAAGGAAGAGAAAAGAGGCCTGGAGAGTGAATTTAATCTCCATCATAAACAAGACTGATCGTCCACTGGAAATGTGACATAAGATAGCCTTTTATATATGTTTTTTTTAAAAAAAACCACTATCTTCTGGTGAATTTGAAGTAGAGAAGACCTTCGGCTGTTGGAGAGAATGGGATGGTCTTGAATCAGCTGCCTTGCAAGATCCTCACTTTGTTCTACCCAGTTGGCTGGCGACATTTCAGCAACACCTTAAAGCAGGATGGGGATTGTGTAACTGCAAAGTATGGGGTGAAATCGGGAGCTTGGGATTTATCTGGCCACAATAGCTGAAAGTTCCTGACAATACTGCTGAAGAGGAGGAAGAGCTCCATCCGTGCCAGGATTTCCCCCAAGCAGATTCTTGGTCCTGGAAAGATAAAATGAAAGAAAGAGAGGGAATCCAGACAGCTTAGGAGTCAGACACCTGTTTATTTATTTATTTAATTTATTTATTCGATTTTTATGCCGCCCCTCTCCTTAGACTCAGGGCGGCTTACAACATGTTAGCAATAGCACTTTTTAACAGAACAAGCCTATTGCCCCCACAATCCAGATCCTCATTTGACCCACCTCGGAAGGATGGAAGGCTGAGTCAACCTTGAGCCGGTGATGAGATTTGAACTGCTGACCTTCAGATCTACAGTCAGCTTCAGTGGCCTGCAGTACAGCACTCTACCTGCTGCGCCACCCCAGCTCTTTAGCAACCTGTTGCAATTCCTAGACTTGTTCAGTTCTCTACAGCAGTGTTTCCTAACCTTGGCAACTTGAAGATATTTGGACTTCAACTCCCAGAATTCCCCAGCCAGCAGGGAAGTCCAAATATCTTCAAGTTGCCAAGGTTGGGAAACACTGCTCTACAGTATGATCCAAAGTCTCATGACAGTTCCTGAATTGAAATGCTCAGTGATTATGATCACATTTAATGAAGCTTTTTAAGTCTTCAAAGAGGGGCGGCATACAAAGCCAATAAATTATTATTGTTGTTGTTGTTGTTGTTGTTGTTGTTGTTATTATTATTATAAAAAAGGCCTGAAAATCTAGTCTAATCGTTAAACTCATGCTATCGCTTACCATACTTTTTGGAATATAAGACAGACTTTCCTCCTCCCCTAAAAGAGGGTAGAAATGTCAGTGTGTTTTATGCACGGAATACAGCCACTTTGGGCCTCCAAAACCCACTCCCCACACATCCTGTTTTTGGGGAAAATGGGCCTATTTTTACTCAAGAAACTAAAGAGGTCTTTGACTTTGACTTGAATGTTGTGAATTCAGTCATGGGGTTGGGGGAGAATGGAATGGTTGACTGACTGAACGAAGTGTGCATGATATATTGGGCCAAATTGCAAATGTCCCAGAAATAAATTCAGCAGAGATAAAAGACTCAACTTCCAAAATCTCTCCTCTCTCTTCACTCTTTCCTCTCTCCCTTCAGTTCCTGTTTTCATCATTCCTGATTCTGGCCAGGGGTAGGTTCCTCCCAGTTTGGACCAGATCACCCAAACCGTTAGCGACCCGCTGGTGATGTGACGATGGGTGTCACAGATCCAGTTTGGTCGATGCTGGTCCATGGGTTCTGCCATCTTTTGTTTGGAATTTTTGGCAATTTCCCCCTTCTTCAGATGGTTTCTCCATTTGAAAAAGAGCTTACACGCCCTCCCCCAGGTTCATACTGATCTTTATTTCTTCGCCCAAAGCACAGCTGATCAGCTCCTCAACTGTGTTTCGGGCTGAATCCTGCTTCTGAGCATGCGCAGAAGCAAAAATGCACGAGGGAGCGCATATGTGTGAAATCTCATGATGTAAACCGGTGGTGAAGGTAAGTGGAACCCACCCTTGATCCTGATCCAAGAGTTCAGATACATAACCAGTATTGGGTTACTACCAGTATGGATAAGGGCAGTGAATTGGTAGTGAAATAGAATTGCGTACGCAGGTTTGCCTTTGCTGTGGGCACATACTTGTGTCATGCGCAGAAGCAAAATCTACCTGGGGCGCATAAGTACACCTGCATCAGAACAAGTATATGTGTGTGAGAGAGGGGGGTGGGAGAGATCAAATCAGGTAGCGAGAGATGGAGAACTAGAGAGAGAATAATTCACCTGCTGAAAATGGCAAGAAGGCTTCCGGCTTCACAAAGTCTCCCTCTTCATTCAGGAAGTTGGAGGGGTTGAACTCGTTGGGGAACTTCCACTGGGATTCATCATGATGGGCAGACTGGATATTGACCAAAACCATGGTGTCCTGCAGAAGTCAAAACAAACAGGTCACCTTGAAGAAAACTCTTGTTGTTGGACATGGTTCTGGACAAATGAGCCCATTGGAGGTGTGGTTGAAGGACAGCAGATGAGGGTGAGAAGGAACAAGGGGGAGATCTGAACATTGCTAAACTGAGTATTTGGAAAAGAGGAGGGAGGGAGCAAGGCAGCAGATGTTGTCACCACGAGCTACTCCCCACCAATCCTAACTAAGAATGGCTCAGATGTCAGAAACTGGTCTTGTTGAAAAGTCTTCATTGAAGTGTCTTCTTTCCACATCAAATATCAGGATGTCCCTCAATTTCTTACTCTGAGAGAGTGAGGGGAGGGAGGAGGAGGGAGAGAGACTGACTGACCGACTGACTGACTGACTGACAGACAGACATACAGATAGGTAATGTTATAGAGATGATAAAGACAGATATAGAGTAGATAGAACTAGAGATGTTATAGACAGATGTTATAGTGATAAATAAGACAAATGATAGTGATAAATAGATAAATACACTTTATAGAGATATAGACACACCAACACACACAGGGGGAGGGGAAGGCAGGCAGACAGACAGACATCAATCTCTCCCATCAGACAACTACAGATTTGCCCGGAGAACACTACACCATTTCCAACACCAGCACCACACTGTTCCCACTCAAAGGTTTCCACCTTTACCTTAGGAATTTTGTATCCAAAAAGTTGCACATCCTTAATGCTTTTACGAGCTACTCCAAGCGGAACTGTACTTGACAGGCGTTGGATTTCATGAATGACAGCATTTGTGTAGGGCAACCTCACACGATCCTCACAGTCCACTTTTGCCTTGTTTCCCAGAACTGTGTCTATTTCCTTCCAGCACTTCTCTGGGGAACAAGCAGCACAGTTACCTTCTGGAAAGCATTTCATTGACTTTAGGTAGACATCAATTTGCTGCCTGAACATGTACTGTATACAGAGGACTGAATTTCCTGCCACAATACTAACTTCCTTCTTTCCCATTTTATCTAATTTTATTTCCCAATTTCATTATAAATATTACTATTTCTACTAAAAGGCACCGTTTCCCAATTCTGTACCTTGGATCTCTGGAAAGGCCACCAAATAGAGGACTGCCCACTGTAGCGTTACAGATGTTGTCTCTGTTCCAGCAATGAGAAGGTCAAACAATAAGACTCGTAGTTGCTCTTCTTCAAAACTTGAACCTTTCCTCTCTGGCTTTTGATAGTTAAAACAAAGAATGGAAACAGGATTTTTACCACCTATGTATTCAAGGGAAAGGAAGAAGGGAAGGGGAGAGGAGAGGAGAGGAGAGGAGGGGAGAGGGAAGGGAGAGGAGGAAAGGAAATGAGAGGAGAGGGGAGAGGAGAAGACGGGAAGGGAGGGAAGGAAGGGGAAAAGAAAGGAAAGGAAAGGAGAGGAGAAGACAGGGGAGGGGAAAAGAAAAGAAAGGAAAGTAAGAAGGAAGACTTTATTCTGAAAAGTATCACTAAAAAGGAAAAGGAAGCAGGAGGAGGAGGAGTAAGCAAGCAAGCAAAATAGCATCAAATCTTCAAATGTCCACGTTTCTCCATCAATTCATCAGGGCAAAAACAGTTCAGGAATTTCATGATGAAAAAGAAGTGTCACCACAGCTTCCTGACTGGGGAGTTCAGGGAGTTGAAGTCTATTTGTCTCAGACTTGTGAAGGGTAAGGAACTCTGCTCTGCAAGGACTCTAGACAGATTTTCATTGAAATGATTTTGAAGAAATTTCCAGGCAGGGAGTGGGGTTTCTGCTTACTGTTGCTTCTTTCAGACAAGGACCCAAAAACTCCTCCCAGGTTGTTGTTGTTGTTGTTGTTGTTGTTATTATTATTATTATTATTTATTAAATTTGTATGCCACCCTTATATAGATAGTAGTTTTGTGCTACTTACTATCTATACAATATATTGCACTATTAGCTAAGTTTGGATACTTATTCCTTTTTTTAACAATATTTTCAATTATATTCTACTAGTTCTTATTTATATGTAGAACTTATTAAATTCATAGTTTTTGGGAGTAAGAGGGGGGATTTATATGGATGGGAGAAATAAAGAGAGATAATGGATGGATGCATCCATACATCCATCATCTCTCTTTATCTTTCCCATCCATATAAATCCCCCCTCTCACTCCAAAAAGCTATGAATTTAATAAGTTCTACATATAGGTGATTGATAGATGGATGATAGATGGATATGGATGGATAGATGATAGACGATAGATGATAGATATATAGATAGACAGTTGATCAATGGGTAATGCATGTAACAATCTTCAATATGCATTTACAGGGCTTTCAAATTTTTCGGGCTGATCGGAATGCAGAATTATCAGGGGGAGGGGAAGGAGGAGGCTTATGTATATATATCAACAACAGCTGGTCTCAAGACATCACCGTTATACAAACATTGTGTGATGAAAACTTGGAGTCTTTAATTATTAATTGCAAACCCTTTTATTCTCCTCGTGAGATTCATTCCTTCTTAATTTCCACAATTTACATCCCTCCCCAAGCATCTGTACAAAAGGCACTAAAACCCTAGCTGATCAGATTATGGAGGCTGAAGCCAAATACCCTGATTCACTGGCCATTATTTTGGGAGATTTTAACAAGGCAAACTTAAGAGATGAGCTACCAAAATACTTTCAACATGTAAATTGTCCCACCAGAGGCAATAATATCTTAGACCATTGTTACACAACTGTAAAAAATGCTTACAGGGCTTTACCAAGAGTAGCTGTGGGCCATTCTGATCATTGCATGATTCACCTTGTACCTGCTTACAAACAAAGATTTAAAGCCACAAAACCAATAATTAAATCAGTAAGGACTTGGACTGAGGAAGCAAAGTTAAAGCTACAGGCTTGCTTTGACTGCACAGACTGGAATATTTTTAAAGACACCTCTGCAGATCTAGATGAACTCACAGATATTGTAACATCATATGTCAGCTTCTGTGAAGACCTTTGTGTACCAACCAGGAACTTGCAAATATACAGTAATAATAAACCTTGGTTCACAGCCAAACTCAAGCAGTTATGTCATTCCAAAGAGGAAGCCTACAGAAAAGGTGATAGAATGCTGTACAATCAGGCCAGAAATATATTAACAAGGGAGATCAGAGCAGCAAAAAGGAACTACTCTGAAAAGCTAAAGAATCAATTCTCAACAAATGAACCAGCAAACATGTGGAAAACTCTCAAAAACATCACCTGTTACAGCAAACCACCTTCCCAAGCTGAAGGAGATCAGCAATTGGCAGATGACCTGAATGTGTTCTACTGCAGGTTTGAAAAGAAACCTCAACCACTTATCTGCACAACCTCCATCCCAGACACCCCAACAACAGCTAAATCTTCTACAACTGAACCCATCCCATTGGGTTTACAACCCCTAGTGATCACAAAAAAGGAAGTGAAAGATCTATTTCTCAGACAGAAACCTGGAAAAGCACCAGGCCCAGACAAGATAACTCCTTCTTGCTTGAAAGTCTGTGCTGACCAATTGGCCCCCATCTTTACCCAAATCTTCAACAAATCACTAGAGTTGTGCTATGTTCCTTCCTGCTTCAAACGCTCAACTATCATCCCAGTGCCAAAGAAGCCCTCCATCAAGGAACTGAATGACTACAGACCAGTTGCTCTAACATCTGTAGTTATTAAAACCTTTGAAAGGTTAGTGATGTTTCACTTGAAAACCATCACGGATCCACTGTTAGACCCCCTGCAATTTGCATACCGAGCAAATAGATCAACAGATGATGCTGTTAATATGGCTCTACACTACATCCTTCAACATCTTGAATCTCCAATGACCTACGCTAGGGTCCTCTTTGTGGACTTCAGTTCAGCATTCAATACGATCATACCAGACATTCTCTTAACCAAACTAAATCAGCTAGCAGTACCTGAACACACTTGTAAGTGGATCACAAGTTTCCTAACAGACAGGAAGCAGCAGGTGAAGCTAGGAAAAATCACATCAGATACATGTACAATTAGCACAGGTGCCCCCCAAGGCTGTGTACTCTCACCACTTCTCTTCTCTCTATACACTAATGACTGCATCTCAAACGATCCGTTAAACTACTGAAGTTTGCAGATGATACAACAGTGATCGGACTCATTCGAGACAATGATGAATCCGCATACAGACGGGAAGTTGAACAACTATCCTTATGGTGTGACCAGAACAATCTAGAACTGAATACACTCAAAACCGTAGAAATGGTGGTAGACTTTAAGAGAAACCCTTCCACCCTTCCACCTCTCACAATACTAGACAACACAGTATCAACAGTAGAGACCTTCAAATTTCTAGGTTCTATCATATCTCAAGATCTAAAATGGTCACCTAACATCAAAAACATCATCAAAAAAGCACAACAAAGAATGTTCTTTCTGCGCCAGCTCAGGAAGCTCAAACTGCCCAAGGAGCTGCTGATACAGTTCTACAGAGGAATCATTGAGTCTGTCATCTGCACCTCTATAACTGTCTGGTTTGGTGCTGCAACCCAACAGGACCGACACAGACTTCAGAGGATAATCAGAACTGCAGAAAAAACAATTGCTGCCAACCTGCCTTCCATTGAGGACCTGTATACTGCACGAGTCAAAAAGAGGGCGGGGAAAATATTTACTGACCCCTCACATCCTGGACACAAATTGTTTCAACTCCTACCCTCAAAACGTCGCTACAGAGCACTGCACACCAAGACAACTAGACACAAGAACAGTTTTTTTCCGAACGCCATCACTCTACTAAACAAATAATTCCCTCAACACTGTCAGACTTTCTACTAAATCTGCACTTCTATTCTACTAGTTTTTCTCATCATTCCTTTCACCCATTTCCTCCCATGTTGACTGTATGACTGTAACTTGTTGCTTATATCCTAAGATTTTTATTAATATTGCTTCTTCATTGCTTATTTGACCCCTATGACAATCATTAAGTGTTGTACCACATGATTCTTGACAAATGTATATTTTATTTTATGTACGCTGAGAGCATATGCACCAGGACAAATTCCTTGTGTGTCCAATCACACTTGGCCAATAAAATTCTATTCTATTCTATTCTATTCTATTAGATATTTTGTCATATCTGGCTTTATGGCTCAATTAAACTGATTTTATTTCATTCAGGGGCCACCAACACAAGAGAGATACTGCAAGATAGATAGAAAAGTCTTGAAAATATTAGTGAATAGGTTCACATATTGCAGAAGAACCAATTTGGACTTCTGGCTTTGAGTTCCTTTCGGTAGGTTTATAGCTGTTCGTTTATAATATTTATAGCATAATATTTATACCTGTGTATTGTCTGGAATTCAGATTCAAAGGATTTGATTTTAATAGAGAATGTTCACTTTGCTACATTTACAGAACAAGCTAAGCAAAGGCCCATAGCAGGACCCAAATATTTTAATCATATTTCCTTCCCCCTGGAAGGAAAATACATACACTGCATAAATTCCAAAAGAGTCACACTGAATTTTTTTAAACAGAAACATACACACACCCAAGAAGTTTGTGATTTTTTAAATACCAGGCTAAATTACAGCCATATGTCAAAGAATTTTTGAATTTGTACAACTTGTTATGTCAGAGAAAAAGATGTGGGAAGAAAATATATTATGTATTACAGAAATAATAGAAGAGAAAATATAGAAATAAAATATAACTATGAGAGAATAGCAGAAAAGATATAGGGATAGAAGACAAGATATAGGAGATATAGGAGAGACTATAGGACAGGGGACAGTAGGCACTCTGGTGCACTTATATACGCCCCTTACTGACCTCTTAGGAATCTGGTGAGGTCAACCATGGATAGTCTAAGGGTAAAGTGTTGGGGGTTAGGGGATGATACTAAAGAATCCGGTAGTGAGTTCCACGCTTCGACAACTCGATTACTAAAGTCGTATTTTTTACAGTCAAGTTTGGAGCACACACAAGTCTGTTGTGTGCTCTTGTGTTGTTGTGGTTGAAGCTGAAGTAGTCATTGACAGGCAGGACGTTGCAGCATATGATCTTGTGGGCAATACTTAGATCATGTTTGCGGCATCATAGTTCTAAGCTTTCTAGACCCAGGATTGTAAGTCTAGTTTCATAGGGTGTTCTGTTTTGGGTAGAGGAGTGCAGGGCTCTTCTGGTGAAGTATCTGGTGAAATATCTCGAGGGTATTAATGTCAGAAATGCGTATATATAATATATATTGTATTGTAACAATACGTACATATTGTATGTATGTGTATGTATGTATGTATGTATGTACAAACACAAATCAAAAACAAGACTAAGAAATCTACCTTCTGAATTTCTTCTAAATATGCATCAACGAAATCCCGAGGTTCTCCAGGAATCAAGGTTGCCTTGTGTTCCTCCATTTCCTTTTCAATCAAAGCAAACATTTTACGAGCATTTGTTAGTATCTTCTGATGGGGCAGGGGAAGCCTTCGCACCAAGGGCACAGCATTGAAAAGCTGCCAACAAACAGAAGAAAAGGCAAAATTGCTTAATTGGATCATGTCGGAGTCTTCTTTGCAGGATATATTGGAAGAGAAAAGAAAATCTCTAAAGGCTTCGTAGAAATATCTCCCACAATTTTGATAGGGAGTCCAATGTTTAGATCAGTGTTTCCCAACCTTGGCAACTTGAAGCTATTTGGACTTCAACTCCCAGAATTCCCCAGCCAGAAGATGCTGGCTGGGGAATTCTGGGAGTTGAAGTCCAAATATCTTCAAGTTGCCAAGGTTGGGAAACACTGGTTTAGATACACTGAAATTTATTATACCCAATTCAGAGCCACTACATTGGATAGAGCCTGGGTGGTGTAGTGGTTAGAGCGCAGTGTTGCAGGCTACTTCTGCTGGTCACCGGCTGCCAGCAGTTGGGCAGATAAGTATGAAGCATGCGCAGAAGCAAAAAAATCCAGCAAAAATCGCCAACATCTCATTCGCACAAGCATCCTCACACAAGATTTCTCTTGCTGTGTTTGCATGCACTGGGCGCACTGGGGGCATGCAGCTATACATACATCCCGGAACTTCCTATCGGGACAGAACACCTAAGCGCATCGGCGGCTGTCCAGCACTGACCAAGGCCCAAGGTCCTGCTGGCAGTCTGACGTTTTGATGGATCAGGTCCAGCAGGCTTTTCAGGAAATGGCTGTCATATTCGAAACGTTTCCCAAATATTACGGTGGAAAGTATGTTGGCGACCGCACTGTCGATGAACTCATAAGGGTCAAAGGGCAGCCCTGCAGAATAAAATGAAAGAGATCGCTCTAGATCAGGGATGGGCGATTAATGTTTGCAAGAGACCACATGAGAACTTAGGACAGTTGTAAATCCACATTTAAAAAGCTTCTAGTTCCATGATGGCGAAACTATGGCACGCATGCCATATCTGAGGGAATGCAAGGTGTTGCCCTATGTCAGCTCCAGCGCGTATGTACACACCAGCCAGCTGATTTTCAGCCTTTTGAAGGGTGGGAGGGAGGCCGTTTTTATTTATATATTTTATTTGTCTATTTGATTTTTATGCCGCCCTTCTCCTTAGACTCAGGGCGGCTTACAACATGTTAGCAATAGCACTTTTTTTAACAGAGCCAGCACATTGCCCCCACAATCCGCATCCTCATTTTACCCAGGATGGAAGGCTGAGTTAACCTTGAGCCGGTGATGGGATCTGAACCGCTGACCTACAGATCTACAGTCAGCTTCAGTGGCCTGCAGTACCGCACTCTACCTGCTGCGCCACCCCAGCTCTTTTGCTCTCTCCAGGCTTCAGGAAAGCTTCTGGAGGCTCTGGATGGTGAAAAATGGACCCAACTGGCCTACCGATAGTTCGGAAATGAATATGCCTATTGGGTCTGTTTTTCTCCATCACCGGGCTTCAAGAAAGCCTCCGCATGCACAAGGGGGCAGCATAGGGGGAGGGTTGTGTGCACATGTGCGGAGGGAGGACATTGCATTATAGGTGTGGGCATGTGCGGACACCCTTTTGGCACCCGAGCAAAAAAAGGGTTGACCATCACTTCAAGTGGTTCTCTGTTAGAGACCAACTCTCTACTCCAGTGTTGGCAAACCTTTCCAGCACCGAGTGCCAAAATGGGAGTCCGTGCAGGGGGAAGGGAGCGCCAGAAACAGGAAGAGCAGTTCCCTGGTGCGCATATGCACTCCTGGAGGCTAAGCTTCTGGTTTCTGGTGTGTGCATACATGCTGGTCTTCTGGTTTCTGGAATGCATGTGCACACAAAGATGAGTTGGCCAATGCACATGCATGCGCTGGAAACCAGAACATCAGCTTCCCAGCATGCGCATCTGTGCCAAGGAACTGATATTCCTGTTTTTGGTGCTCATGCACACCGGAACCCAGAAGAGCAACGGGCGATGGCTGGCATGACTGAGGAGTTGGCTCTGCGTGCCACTTCCAGCACATATGCCATGGGTTCGACATCACTGCTCTATTCCGTTTTAGGCTTATGTCACGACTACAGAAGACTTTTTTTCATGTTGAAGAATGCTGTTCAAGCTTTGTCTGTCCTTGTCTTCTCTCCTTTTGCGTCCATGCACCAATCCTGGGGCTACCTTTGAAAAGTGTTCGGAAACTTCAGATCGTGCAGAATGCAGCTGCGAGAGCAGTCATGGGCTTACCCAGGTATGCCCATGTTTCACCATCACTCCGCAGTCTGCATTGGCTGCCGATCAGTTTCCGGTCACAATTCAAAGTGTTGGTTATGACCTTTAAAGCCCTTCATGGCACTGGACCAGAATATCTCCGAGACCGCCTTCTGCCGCATGAATCCCAGCGACCGATTCGGTCCCACAGAGTGGGCCTCCTCCGGGTCCCGTCAACTAAACAATGCCGGTTGGCGGGCCCCAGGGGGAGAGCCTTCTCTGTGGCGGCACCGGCCCTCTGGAACCAACTCCCCCCGGAGATCAGAACTGCCCCTACTCTTCCTGCCTTCCGTAAACTCCTCAAAACCCACCTTTGCCGTCAGGCATGGGGAAACTAAACATCTCCCCCTGGGCACGTTGAAGTTATATATGGTATGCCTGTATGTGTGTATGTTAGTATAGGGGATTTTCTTAAACTTATAATATTTTAATTAATTGGATTGTATTGGATTGTTTTTCACTTGTTGTGAGCCGCCCCGAGTCTTCGGAGAGGGGCGGCATACAAATCCAAATAATAAATAAATAAAATAAATAAACTTTGAGGTCAACTATGTTCTACGGAAAAGGGAGCAGCCCAAAGAAACAGTACAAGTGCACTAGAGTGCCTTCCGTCCCTTGTCCTATTGCTCTCCTATATCTCCTATACCTTTCTTCTATTCCTATATCTCTTCTTCTATTCTTTCATTGATATGTTCTATTACTATATCTTCTTTTCTATTATTTCTTAGATATATTTTACTATGAGTATCTCCTCTATAACCTTCATCATGTATTTTACTATGTGTATATAGATATATACCCACTAAAACCCTCATAGTGTATTGGACGAAATAAATAAATAAAATAAAATAAATTCCCAACCATCCTCTCCCAGGAGAGCTTACTCATCTTCTCGGTAAAAGCCTGGCTCAAATAAGATGCCTCCTCCAGGATCCTTTCCTCCATCCGATTTTTTCCCACGCCGAAGTTTCTGAAAAGCATCAGCGAGAACCTTCTTTGCTCCTTCCACACGTCACCATAAGGCTGTGCGATGATGCCTGTCAAGTCAAAGATTGATACAGGTAAATTTAACAAGGAAGATACACATTTAATTGTTCGTGTGATTACAGCACCTAGACTTGGCATTTGCACAAAAATGGAAGGCAACAAAAATTCCTTCAGAAGGAGAAAACATTATGCAAGTTTTGGACTGTGCAGAGATGAATAGACCGACAATAAAAATTAAAGACAAAGAAGACACAGAATATTATAAAGTATGGGTGAAATTTTATGATTGGATAGAAAATGAATATACATAGATGTTAAATTAGAATGACTATAAAAGAAGAAAATGGTGAGTGAATGGTGGTAGACCAAGATGACAAAATTAGATTTATTTATTTATTTGATTTTTATGCCGCCCTTCTCCCTAGACTCAGGGCGGCTTACAACATGTTAGCAATAGCACTTTTTAACAGAGTCAGCATATTGCCCCCACAATCCGGGTCCTCATTTTACCCACCTCGGAAGGATGGAAGGCTGAGTCAACCTTGAGCTGGTGATGAGATCTGAACCGCTGACCTGCAGATCTACAGTCAGCTTCAGTGGCCTGCAGTACAGCACTCTACCTGCTGCGCCACCCCGGCTCTGTTGAGCATTAGGTAAATACACTGCTCAAAAAAATAAATAAAGGGAGCACTTACACAACAGGTTATGACCTATAAAGCCCTTCATGGCACTGGACCAGAATATCTCCGGGACTGCCTTCTGCCGCACGAATCCCAGCGACCAGTTAGGTCCCACAGAGTTGGCCTTCTCCGGGTCCCGTCAACTAAACAATGTCGGTTGGCGGGGCCTAGGGGAAGAGCCTTCTCTGTGGCGGCCCCGACCCTTTGGAACCAACTCCCCCCAGATATCAGAGTTGCCCCCACCCTCCTAGCCTTTCGTAAGCTCCTTAAAACCCACCTCTGTTGTCAGGCATGGGGGAATTGACATGTTCCTTCTCCCTAGGCTTATAAAATTTATGTATGGTACCCTAGTGTGTATGATTGGTTTTAACTTGTGGGGTTTTTAAAATTAATTTAAATATTGGATTTGTTGTACATTGTGTTGCTGTTGCTGTGAGCCGCCCCGAGTCTGCGGAGAGGGGCGGCATACAAATCTGATTAAACTTAAACTTAAACTTAAACAATATAACTCCAAGTAAATCAAACTTCTGTGAAATCAAATTGTCCACTTAGGAAGCAACACTGATTGACATTCAATTTCGCATGCGGGTGTTCACACATTCAACTTTGTACAGAACAAAGTATTCAATGAGAATATTTCATTCATTCAGATCTAGGGTGTGTTCTTTGAGTGTTCCCTTTATTTTTTTTGAGCTGTATAGCATACGCCTAAAATAAAGAATTGTATGTATAGAAATGATTCAAAATAACAAATTTAGAAGAGACACTGACAGTTTTAGTGTGTATGGGAACAAGTTGTCAGTCTGTTAAACAAGAGATGAACTAGGATAAGAATCACTCAGGGAAAGGGAAAGAAGGAGAAAGAGGAAGTAGAAAGGTGAAGGGAGAAGAGAAGGGGTGGAGGGAAGGGGGAAAGAAGGAGTAAGAAGGTAGAGGGAAGAGGGGCGTACATAAGTGCACTGGTCTGCCTTTCGTCCCCTGTCCAATTGTCTTTCCTTTCTTTCACCTATCTTATATATTCTCTTCCTTTCATATATCCTCTCCTCTAAGTTCACTTTCACCCTCATTTATATTACCACATGTCTATTTTTCTTCCTATGCATTTGTGTATTGGACAAATGAATGAATGAATGAATGAATGAATGAATGAATGAATAAATAAATAAATAAATAAATAAATAAATAAATACATAAATACATAAATACATAAATACATAAATACATAAATACATAAATACATAAATACATAAATACATAAATACATAAATACATAAATACATAAATAAATAGATGGAGAAAGAGGGAGGGGAGTGTAAAGAAATGAAAAACAACAAAGTAATGAACAGTAATATAAAATAGGTGCAAAATAGGATATTGCTTTAAGAATGATTGATAAAAATGTATGATTGTGTATTTTATTGACATATTCCAAGGTATATGCATTGAAAAGTATATGAAAATTATGGAGAAAACAATAAATTACAAAAAAAAAAAGATTGACACAGGTAGTCCTTGACTTGCAGCCACATCTGAGCCCAAGTGAGACAGTGGGTAAGTGAGTTTGGCTCCGTTTTGCAACCTTCCTGGCCAAGAGAATCAGAGCAGCTGTAGGTGAACCATGCAGCTGTCGAGCAAATGTGGCTTCCCCGTTGGCTTTGCTTCTCAGAAGGTGGCAAAAAGTTGTGGGAAGAAATATCCATCTGGGTTCAGTTGCAAGTGAGGAGAAACACTGGGAACATGGGGAAAGCAAAAGAATGGCGAGAAAACACCGAAATCTTGCAGCCGCGCGCATCCTAGCATGTGCAGGAAACAAATCTCACGCCGGGTGTATGCGCCTGGCCACTGGCCAGCTCCATTTCCACTACCCAGATGGCGTCCACCACCACCCCGTCCGGGCATCTGCCATCTCTGCCTAGAATATTTCATTCTTCTAGGAGAGGGGTGGGTGCTACAAGGTGCTACAATGTTGGGCATAGCTACTTGGCCAATAACCTGTTGGCCAGAGAGAGTTTTGCGCACACGGACGTTAACCCACCAAGTAGCCACGGTTAACCACATATACCTAATTGAGGTGTTCAATGAAACACAGCAGCAGGCTTTCTTGTAAAAATATATTTTACTTTCTCCTTATGAAACTGCTTCTCTAAATAAACTATCATACAATATGTGGAGACAGAATACTGTCAAGTCTATCGCTGGCAAACCATGATAAGACAAGGATGTGATATTCTGTAGGCACCAGACGTGACAATCCACAACACCACCTTTTCTAAAAAGACAAGACTTCCTCCTTGATCAACCCTGGATAGAAGAGTTACCCCAAAGGCTGCACGTAGGCAATGAATAACATGAATCACCTATGAGGCAATCATGAGACCATCCATGCATTGAACTAGCCAGTAAGATTCTATATTCTCTAATACCCAATGAGATGTAACTTGATGGCTAATAGATGATAATAAAAAGGGGTGCAAGGTTTTGTCCAGGATAATATGTGCCTTCCCCAACAACATGCATTCTTGCCTCTTGTCTCTTTGAATGACATCACAATACTAGTTGTTCTGTCGGGCTCTCTGGTAGACTCCTCCCAAAAATTCACAGATACAAATTTCAGACACACACACGTTTGAAAATTCAAAACAATGTTCTTTATAATGAAAATTCACTTAAACCAAGCCCTCTTTTGGGATAGCAAAGAGCACTGGTCTCCAAACAAACTGATAATTTGTACACGTCCCTTATCAGTTCTGTGATACTTAGCTTGCAGCTGTGAGGCAATTCACAGTCCTTCTTCTTTCACAAAGTGAAACACACTTTGCCCTGGTTTAGTTTCAAAGCGGGGGGAAAATCAAAGTCAGTAAAGCAGGCACGAAACACAGATAATCCTCCACAATGGCCAAACCCCACAGGCTGCTCTTTATAGCAGCCTCACTAATTACCACAGCCCCACCCAACCACAGGTGGCCTCATTTTCTTTGATAATAATCTCTCAGTTGTTGTTGCAGGAGCTGGGCCAGAGCTAACCACAACAACTAGTATATAACTCTTATTAAATCCACCGCTGCAACCACTAAGCACTAAGCACTAAACTACAAACCACTCTATACCATACTACTCTGTATCAAACCATTGTCTGTAACAAAGCACTCTGTAGCAAACCATACCCATGCAAGGGTGTTCCTCCTTATATAGGTTACAGCCAATCAGATTGCAGCACAATTAGCAAACCCATGATTACATGCTGATTATGGCTTACATCAGCCTCTCCTATGGTTACAAACCATTTACTTGCATTGTGATATTATCTTCAGAAATGAACTTATTTCTGACAGATCACACGTCCCTAAGACACTGCACCATAGAAATCTAATAAATTAAATCAAATCAAATCAAATTAAATATTAGTCAGTTGCCAAGCAACCCAATGTTGATCACAAGACCATGGGGATGCAGCAATGATAGTTAAGTGTGAAAAACCAACCTTAATTTTTCAGTGCCATTGGTCACTAAACAAACAGTTGTAAATCAGGGACTCCCTGTAATGATAAGTTAGCAAACAAACATCCAGTTTGAAACTTCCTTCTGATGAACCTATTCTAAAATGTCCACTGATCACTTCTCCTCTTACTTGAAAGTAAGTCATGTTGGCAGTCAGAGGAGAAAAGTAGAGGGGCACATTTGAGAACTGAAGTAGACCCGGAGGCAGGGTTTTGAGCAATCGGTACTTTTATTCAGCTCAGAGAATAAGTGACAGCTCAGCAAGGCAAGTGACAATTCAGCGAGTACCGACTGACTCTGCCTGGAGAAACCGCTCCTTTTATACATTTGCGGTTCCCGCCAAAGCTAGAGCCGACCGCGTCTGAGCCAATCAGGAGCGACTTCCTGCTTCGGCTCAGACAGCGCTGGAAAGAGGAACAAACTATTTACAGGAGTTACAAGGTAGCCATTTCGGATACAACACCCCTCCCCTCATAGTTGGACACATCCATCAAGAAAGCCATGTGACAAAGTCGTCCAATCGGTGGGGCCTCCGAGGAGCTCGCGCTGACCTGCGCAGTTCAATTTCTCCTTCAACACTGACTGTGGAGGATGGCTCGCCGCTGTTCTCCCGGCGCGGCGGACTTGGCCTGGCGGGCCCCACGAAGGCTTCGGAGGACGAGGATGGCTCGGCGTCGCTGGATGGTTCCCCCTGGCCCGATAAGTCTCTTTGCGTGTTTCTCAACTCGGGCAATGTACTAAAGTCTGTTGAAGGGGGAGAGTCCATGTCAGCGGTTTGTGGCAATTGATTTTCTGTTCGCTTCCGAATGTGGTCTATGTGTCGTTTCCACAAACGACCATCCTCTAGTTTTACAATATAAGTTTTTGGTGCATTTTGCTTAACAACAATTCCCTTCATCCAGTTTACATTTCCATCAAAACTTTTTACATATACATTTTGTCCCAAATACATTTCTCTTTCAGGTTTTACACACATTTGGTTATTATTAACACAGAACCTTGGGTTTAACCTGTCTAGAGGTGACCTCAATTTTCTTCCCATCAATAACTCTGCAGGGCTTACATGTGTGTGCGAGTTAGGGGTAATGTGTTGGGTGAGTAAGAATTGGTCCAAGTTTTGTTGCACATCCCCAGGGCCTGACCTGCGCAACGCCTCCTTTGCCACCCGCACGTAACGTTCTGCCAATCCATTAGCCCAGGGCGAGTAAGGCGAGATGAGGGCATGTCTGACTCCTAGGCCATCTAGGAACAATTCGAATTGCCTGGCTGTTAGCTGTGGCCCATTGTCAGACACTAAGATATCTGGGCAACCATGGGATGCAAACAGTCTACTCAATACCTTAATGGTGGCACTTGTGGTTATGTTGTTCATTGCTATTATTTCCACCCATTTGGAGAAAGCATCAACTACTATTAAAAAATATTGGGACCCCACTGGGCCAGCAAAATCAATGTGGATTCTAGACCAAGGACCAGCAGGCTGTTCCCACTCAGCCGGGGTTGTTTTGGGGGGACTAGGCCGTGACTCTTGGCACGGGTCACACTTTGAAACCCAATTTTCAATATCAGCATCCAGCCCTGGCCACCATAGATGCCCCCTTGCCAGGCTCTTCATCCTGACAATCCCAGGATGACCCACATGTAACATTTTGAGTACCTTTTCCCTTAGGTTTTTAGGGATGATCACTCTATCTCCCCACAACAGGCAACCTTTAACATACGATAACTCAAGCCTTTTGTTTTTAAAATCACACAATTCAGGTTTCACAACATCATCTTGCCATCCCTTTAGAACACAGTTCACCACTTGTTTAAGGATTTGATCTTGCTGCGTGTGTGCAGCTACCTCTTTGGCTGTGGTTAGAGGGTTATCCTCGAGTTCTATCATTAACACATCTGTGGAAGGAACAGGGTCTTCCACTAAGTCTGCTATGGGGCACCTGCTGAGGCCATCTGCGTGATTGATTTCCTTTCCCCCTTTGTGGGTGAGCTCATATTGGTAGCCTGAGAGGAAAAGAGCCCATCTGATTAGTCTTGGAGACATAAAAGGTGGAGTGGGTTTGTTGGGGGCTAGCAGACCTAGTAGGGGCTTGTGGTCAGTGACCAGTTCAAAACTTCTTCCAAAAATATAATTGTGGAACTTCTTTACCCCTGCCACTAATGCTAGGGCCTCCTTGTCTAACTGGCTATAATTCCTCTCTGTGCTGGTCATGGTTCTTGAGAAAAATGCTATTGGGGCCTCTGTCTTATTAGGTAGAACGTGAGCTAGGACTCCTCCTATGCCGTACGGCGAAGCGTCGCACGTGAGCCTAATGGGTAGTGAAGCACTATATTGGACTACTACACTTTTCGAAGTTAATAAATCCTTTATTTGAGAGAAAGCTTCACGTTCAGTTTTCCCCCATGTCCAGCGGGCTTCCTTCTGGAGTAAACGATGGAGAGGCTCTGCTACTGTTGCCTTCTGCTTTAAAAAAACGGAATAAAAATTAAGGAGGCCCAAAAATGCCTGTAGCTCATTCTTATCTCGTGGTTCAGGGGCTTCTTTAATTGCTTTCAGCTTTTCTGTTGTGGGGTGGATGCCTTCTTTATCTATTTTATAACCAAGGAATTCTATACTGTTGGTTCCCCAGACACATTTATCAGGCTTGATTCTTAACCCTTTGTCCTGTAATCTCTTAAGCACTTCCCTTATTCTTTTGTTTACTTGTTCCTGGTTTTCCCCTGCAATTAAGATGTCATCAAAGTATGGAATGGCCCCATTTACCCCTGACAATAGGCGTTCCATAATGCTCTGGAATATTCCTGGGGCTATGCTTACCCCAAACTGTAACCTCGTGCATTTGAAAGCCCCCCTGTGCGTTACAATTGTCTGAGCGTTTGCTGTTTGTTCATCGACCGGAAGTTGCTGGTAAGCTTGCGCCAGGTCGATCTTTGCGAACCTTTTCCCCTCCCCCAGGGAGTGTAGCAGTTGTTGCACAACCGGGATGGGGTAGGGGTGTTGTTGGAGTGCCTTATTCAGGGTCGATTTGTAATCAGCGCAAACTCTTAAAGAACCATCTGGCTTCAGAGGTGTAACTATGGGAGTTTCCCATGGCCCCTGTTCCACAGGGACCAAAATACCTTGGCTAATGAGTTTATCCAGCTGTATGTCTAGTTTGGGGAGAAGCGGAAGGGGGACCCTGCGAGGTTTTAGTCTGATCGGTGGGACCTTGGGGTCAATAGAGAATGATATAGGGGGCCCCTTATACAATCCCAAGGTGGGGCTGAACACTTCAGGGAACTCTTTAACAAAGTTAGGCATATTATCACAGTTTACATTATACACACCCGAAATCTCGATCCCCAACGGTTCCATCCACGCTAACCCCAGAAGAGAGTGCTTGGCCCCCGTTACAATAAGCATTGGAAGGGTACATTTAACATTCTTGAATGCAATAGGTACATTTGCTGTTCCCAGGACCGAGATTATCCCCCCTTGGAAGTCTCTGATCACCAAAGAGGTTTGATTTAGGTCAGCCTTAGACACATTAGGCATATACAGTTTAAATTTTTCCCAGGGCATGATGGTATATCTAGAGCCCGTATCCAGCTCCATTGAGCAAGGCTGGTTATTTAGTAACAATGAGATAACAATTTTAGCCCCCTTTTTGGTTGCCGTGTTATTCACGGAAAATTGAGAGTTACCTCTATAGTAGTTGCGGTTAGCGGTTGAGTAGTTCCGTTGACCCGAGTTGCGGAACGGTGTCCTTTCTCGCGATTGGGGGGTCTGGTTTTGTGGTCGCTGGTATTGTGGCGTGGCGAAAGTTTCTTCCGGTGTTGTTGCTCTGCAAGCGATGGCGATGTGGCCTCTACGGTTGCAGCGGCGGCATGTAGCGTCTCGGAAAGGGCATCGATGGCGCTGGTGATTTCCCCGGCAGCCCGCGCAGGGGGCTGGGTGAGTAGCTCTAAGGTGTCTTGGCTGGTCTTGCACCAGGAGGCAGTTGTCCCCGCTGTGAGTTGGTTGGTTGAGGTCGTCTGATTCCACGGCGCTGGAAGATGCGGAGTCAATTTTGGCAATGAGTTCTCGCCTTCCGTGCTCTTTCAATTCTCTAGCCGCTGCGTCGGCTGCTTCTGCGGTTTGCGCTAGTTTAATCACGGTTTGTAGAGACGGCTCTTCTTCGGTGAGGAGTTTATTTCTCACTGTGCTGCTTTTCATGCCGAAAACCAAGGCGTCGGTGAGGCGAGCTTACGGGTCTTTAAACTTGCATTGGGCAAGTACCGTTCGAAGCCGCGTTGTAAACTGGTTGATCGACTCGGTTTCCTTCTGAGCCATCATGGAAAATTGATGCCGAAAAACCATGGCCGGTTTGGTCGGCTTGAAATGGTTCACTAGCTTTTCCTGTAGGACGTCCCACGCTACGGTTCTTGCTTGCTCCGGTTCGGTGAGAGTCTGGGCAAGTCCACGGATTTCTGCGCCGCAGTAATTAAGGAAAATAGCCCGTCTGCGATCGGCTTCGGCGTCCTGTATTCCCGCCGCCTCGAGGAAGATCTCGAAGGTGGTCATGTATTCGTCCCAGGTCGTTTTCTCGGGATTGAAGAGTTCCGGAGCCTGGCCGATCTGGACTTTGTTCATTTTGCACGCGATGTTCTTCCGTCCGTTCGTCGCCAGTGAAGTAGACCCGGAGGCAGGGTTTTGAGCAATCGGTACTTTTATTCAGCTCAGAGAATAAGTGACAGCTCAGCAAGGCAAGTGACAATTCAGCGAGTACCGACTGACTCTGCCTGGAGAAACCGCTCCTTTTATACATTTGCGGTTCCCGCCAAAGCTAGAGCCGCCCGCGTCTGAGCCAATCAGGAGCGACTTCCTGCTTCGGCTCAGACAGCGCTGGAAAGAGGAACAAACTATTTACAGGAGTTACAAGGTAGCCATTTCGGATACAACAAGAACAAAACCAAGAACTTGGAGAGGTAATTGAAAATTACACCGTTACCTTTTTTCTTAGTGATAATATCCATCAGGTAAAAGTCTGATCTCCCAGCAAATTCTGGGCCTTTTATCACGAAGACCTCTTTGGCTGAAGGAAATCCATGTGTTAAAACTACAGGTTTGCTTCCCACATAAAGAGAATAGACAGGACCATATTTTTTTGCAAACTGAAATGAAACAACAAGATGAGCAAAGAGTTACTAGGAAATCACTGAGCGCCAATTACTCAGAGTCTCCGGAGAGGGGCGGCATACAAGTCTAATAAATTATTATTAATTATTATTACTGCAAGGATATGACATTGCATCACCAAGTTGAACAAGTACCTGTAGCTTCATCAAGCTGCATTCTTCAAAGTGACCGGCTGTTACTCCATCTCTACTCAACTTGTAAGCATATTGTATGCAGAACATTCACTGGCCTACTTAGTAGGAATGTTGTACCATATTGTAGAGGGAAAAGGATTTGTTTATAATCCCTTCGCGACCTACTCTTCGATGACCGACAGGCACGAGCGAACCAGGAGCATTTCTGGCCTGATGTATATCCTTACATAGCTGGAATTTCTTTTCTTTTTTTACATAGGAATCAATCAATCAATTTATTAAGGAATATGGTGAAGTTTAACTAGCCACCAAAGATGTGTAAAAATTTGTAGAAATAAAAATAAATAAAGCTGCTTTTAATCAGTTTTGTTTTTCCATCTCTGTTCTGAATGTAATATTTAGAAGCACACGGTTGTAATTAAAGTTTAAAGTAATCTACTGATATTTACATTACAGCTTTTAGAACAAATCTAACGATAACTACAATTGATTTGGTTTTTAGGCTTAGTGACTTGAATTTTCAAATAGTGTCTGGTTTCGCAGAGCAAGTTCTCTTACTATGATGGGCAAAAAGTGATGACATATTGTTGGCTTTTTGACATAAGGCACTCTGATATGAATATGCCATACACACTTGCCTTATGTCAGATATCTGTGGCTCACCAGTGACTTGCAACAGATTAAAACATAACATTAAATGCTTACGTACAGTGATGGGCTGGCAAAATTTTTAGTGCCACACTGTGGGCGTGGCTTATTTTGTGGGTGTGGCTTGATGGTCACTGTGACTGAGTAGGAGCTGCTTGCCAGCCATGGGACTAGGTGGGAGTGGCTTGACAATCATGTGACCAGGGGTGGCTTAAAGATCATGTGGGCTGGGTGGGAGTGACTTACCAACCAAGATAAGTTTTCAAGTAGGTGCTTGGACTCTTTTTCAGTTGATTAAGCTACCTTATTTGAATAGCCACCAAAAGGACAAACAATAGACAGCATTATTTGTTGAGAAGCACAGTAACATTTTAAGGTTTTGTACTGAACTCACAAAGTTCAGTATGATAACAGATTAGGCAAGTAGCTCAATTTTCTTTCATTGCTCTAAACGTTCAGTTCTAGATAGTGATTAAAATGATTAAAGCGTTTATGGATATAAAAACATACTATTTAATTCTTTCCTATCTTAAAAGCAATTAAGGATCATACTAAAATACTTTTATTGTCCAAAGGACAATACTGCTTACGTAGCTGGAATTTCATCATGTGAGCCGCCCCGAGTCTTCGGAGAGGGGTGGCACACAAATCTAATAAATTGAATTGAATTGAATTGAATCATCTGCATAACATTCTCCCCATTTCTCCTCAATCGGCTGCAGGCTGCATTTTCAAGCACCCGCACAAACATTTCACAGGCAGCTAAACCACTTTCTTTTCTGCAAATCGCCTCCTCTACGTTTAATATAAAAGCAATCTTACCCGATCAAAGCCCTTCAGAGGGTCCCTCATATCGAACTGAAGCAGATTCCCAAGCAGGGGCAGCCTCCAGGGCCCAGGAGGAAAACCTTTGGGACGCTTGTTTTTCCAAAACCAGAAGAACAAGAGAGAAAGAACGATCAGCCAGCTAAAAACAGCCATAGTCTCCCTCCCTCCGTTCTCTGCCGCTGTATTTCTCTGCTGGCAAAAAGCCAAAGGGATGTTTATTCCCTCGAGGCTGGAGGAAAGATTGGATCATTGCACATTCAAAGTTGCAGCTGGGACCAGGGCTTTGTTGTTTTTCACATTCCATTTGTTGCTTTTCGTGCACTGCAGGGTAGAACAAGAAGCAATTAATGGAAACTAAATAAGGAGAGAAGTAATTTAGAACTAAGGAAAAATTTCCTGACAGCTAGAACAATTAATCCATGGAACGACTTGCCACCAGAAGTCCTGATCGCTCCAACACTGGAAGTTTTTAAGAAGAAATTGGACAACCATTTGTCTGAAATCGTGTAGGGCAGTGATGGCGAACCTATGGCACGGGTGCCACAGGTGGCATGCAGAGCCATATCTGCTGGCACGCGAGTGGTTGCCCTAGCTCAGCTCCAACGTGCCTGTGTGTGCCAGCCACTGATTTTTGGTTCACACAGCGGCTCTGGGAGGGTGTTTTTGGCTTTCAAAGAGCCTCTAGGGCAGTGGTTCTCAACCTTTCTAATGCCGTGACCCCTTAATACAGTTCCTCATGTTGTGGTGACCCCCAACCATAAGTCTAGTGCCAATTCTCCCAAGAGAGCTTTAAGCTGATTGGCAGGAAGGTCAGAGGGACATCCCCACTGTAAACACCTGATTGGTCAGATTGTAAAAATATTTTATTTCATTTCATTTCATTTCATTTCATTATTTCATTTCATTTCATTTATTATTTATCTATTTATCTATTTATTTATCTATTTATCTATCTATCTATCTATTTATCTATTTATCTATTTATCTATTTATCTATTTATCTATTTATCTATTTATCTATTTATCTATTTATCTATTTATCTATTTATCTATTTATCTATTTATCTATTTATTTAATTAGTCCAATACACAATGAAAGTTATAGAGAATATACTCGTAGTAGAATATATCACAGAAAGAATAGAAGAGAAGATATAAGAATAAAATATGTCAATGAGCCGGGGTGGCGCAGCAGGTAGAGTGCTGTACTGCAGTCCACTGAAGCTGACTGTAGATCTGCAGGTCAGCAGTTCAAATCTCATCACCGGCTCAAGGTTGACTTAGCCTTCCATCCTTCCGAGGTGGGTAAAATGAGGACCCGGATTGTGGGGGCAATAGCCTAGCTCTGTTAAAAAAAAGTGCTATTGCTAACATGTTGTAAGTCGCCCCGAGTCTAATGAGAAGGGTGGCATAAAAATCGAATAAATAAATAAAATAAATAAAAGATACAGGGAAAAGATATAGGAATGGAAGAAAAGATATAGGAGATATAGGAGAGACAATTGGAGAGGGGACGGAAGGCACGCTGGTGCACTTATGCACGCCTCTTAGGAATCTGGAGAGGTCAATCGTGGATAGCCTATGGGTAAAATGTTCCAAGGCTACAAGCTTTAGTTGCTAACATCATGGGAAATTTGTCTTTTCCCGTGGTCTTATGTGACCCCTGTGAAACGGTCATTTGACCCCCCCCCCCAAAAAAAGGCTCCCGACCCCCAGGTTGAGAACCACTGCTCTAGGGGGATGGAGAGGGTGTTTGGAGCCTGGGGAGAGCAAACCATGAGCCTATTGGGCCCACCAGAAGTTGGCACACAGGCTGTTTTCAGCCTCCAGGGGGTGGGGGAAGCTATTTTCGCCCTCCCCAGGCATTGCATTATGGGTGTGGGCACTCACACATGTGCAACAGTTCCCGCACACGCTCTTTTAGCACCTAAGGAGAAAAAGGTTCGCCACCACTGCTTTAGGGTGTTGTTCAAAGTTTTCGCCCAGCTGCAGAGGAAGCTCCTCCTTGACCAGCAGTAGGTCCACCATGCCGTTCTTGGCTACTGTAGCATCCACCGAGAACAACAAGAACCCACGCAGCCACCCCACCCTGTGTGGTCACCTTCTCTTCCGGGCTTGGAGCCATGCGCAATGATTTGTACTTACGTTCCGCAAAGTATCAAATTTCTTTCAAAACCCATAAAACCCATAAAAATCTAGAATTTACTTGATCTCAAAAAGCTATTGATTTTCTCAAGAGCACCCCAATCCATTAACTATTAGGATTCCTTTGAATCAAATACACATCTCTACAGAGCAGATCCTTTCATATCTAGCTAAACATCCTGACGGTTCATTTCCCTAAATCTTACTTTGACCTCCTGTTTTGCAGAAAGACGCTTAAATAATTGCAAGGCAATGTCCTTCATTTTTGGGTGATTCATGCGGTAAGAGTTTAATGTGGGATCGGATAAGGAGACGTACCTGATCCAGGTCCTTGAGAGGCTCCTTCTTACTGAACCGAAGCAGGTCCCCAATCAGCGGGAGGCTCCGTGGCCCAGGGAGGAAACCTTTGCGACATTGGTTCTTCCATAAATAGAGGAACAGGAGGCAAAACCCGATCAGCCAGCTGAGAATAACCATATTGACAGAAGGGATGCCTTTCTCTGCTGCTGTGAGTTTAGCAAATCAGCCATCGATGAAATATGTAAGGTCACGATGAAAGATAAACTTTGAACAGAAACTTGATTTCACAAGCTGCAATTTAATAAACGGGAAAGTTCGGTTTTCCCACCATTTAAGTCAATAATATTTTTCTTCATCAACAGGAGTGCCGTACAGGGAGCCTTTCATTTAAGAGCAACTGATCCAGTGATGGGCTGTTGCCCCCACGGGGGGGGGGAGGACTCAGTGGGGGTAGTAAGTTTATTCACTATTTTATTGTCCTTCCTTCTCTAGTACCTTAGTATGATCCTTAATTACTTTTAAAATAGGAAATAATTAAATAGTATGTTTTTATATCCATAAAAATCATTTTAATCATTATCTAGAACTGAACTTTTATAGCGATTAAAGAAAATTGAGCTACTTGTCTAATCTGTTATCCTATTGAACCTGGTGGGTTCAGTACAAAACCTTACAATGTTACTGTGCTCTTCAACAAATAATTATTTATTTGTTGAAGAGCACAGTAACATTGTTTGTTGAAGTAACATTTGTTGAAGTAACATTTTAAGGTTTTGTACTGAACCCACCAGGTTCAATAGGATAACAGATTAGACAAGTAGCTCAATTTTCTGTCATTTGTCCTTTTTTAGGCTATTCAACTAATGAGACTTAATCAACTGAAAAAAAAGTCCAAGCACCTATTTGAAAACCTATCTTGGTCAGTAAGCCACTCCCACACAGTCACATGACCTTTAAGCCACCCCATCACATGATTATCAAGCCACTCCCACTTGGTCACATGGCTGGCAAGCCACATAAACAAAATAAGCCATGCCCACAGTGTGTCAGTAAAAATTTTGGCAGCCCATCACTGATACTGATCAGTGACTATTCAAAGTTTTGATAACACTGAAAAGAAGTCTTACAATTGATCCTTACATGACAATTGCATTAAAAACTCATCTTTGCTGCCAGGCATGGGGAAATTGACAACCCACCCCTCCATTGTCAAAGTTGGTGTATGGTTTGATTGGATTGTGTGATTATTTTACTATAAGGGTTTTAAATTGTATTTTTTAAAAATTGGATCTGTACACTGTTTATGTTGTAGTGAGCCGCCCCGAGTCTTCGGAGAGGGGCGGCATACAAATCTAATTTATTATTATTGTTATTATTATTATTATTATTATCATCATCATCATCATCATCATCATCATCATCATCATCCGTGGGGGTCACCGAATTAAGATCCAGGCACCTTGCAACAGATTCCCTTCAAATTATGGACTGACATTCCCTAAGTTTGTTTCATGACCTGGGTTAGAAAGAATACAAGCTAAAGTGAGACATGATGGTGATGTTGTAAAACAAGGAAAAACAGGTTCCTAATATTTGGCCCCCATTAATTGATTCAATGACAACTGGAGCAAATAAAAACAGCCAAAAAACACAAAACCCTGATAGCAATAGCACGTAGATTTATATATCCGCTTCACAGTACTATACAGCCCTCTCTAAGCAATTTACAGAGTCAGCCTATTGCCCCCAACAATCTGCATCCTCACTTTACTGACCTCAGAAGGATGGAAGGATAAATCAACCTTCAGCAGGTCAGGATCAAACTCCAGACTGTTGGCAGAGTTAGCTTGCAATACTTCATTCTAACCACTGCACCACCACGACTCATATCTGATGCCGATTCACATGTTTTGCATTATTTTCTTACTCAATGCAGTTCACCTTCCTTCCCCTCCTCTTCCTTCCACATGCCTCCAGCTACCAAGAGCAACTCTATGATTTGCAGGGTCTGCTGTCAGGTGCAAAAGATTAGGATCACAGGTTGAATTGTAACCGAAAGACAAGAATCTAGTCAACTAACGATCAGCAATAAATTGGGGGTAGATAACAATAAATAGAATTCAAGAGATGCTGGGTTTGGATTGCTTATTTCTTAGAGTGTTTGGCCTGCCACACTTTATGCTATTTTGAAATGTATTCTTTCCTTCGGGAATTTAGGAAGGGGTCATTGCATGAGGGATGACTGCATGTAACCATGAGAAATTCTTTCTGGATTGTCAAGGTCGTCTTTTGTTTTTGCACTCTTGCACCTGCACAGAAGGAGATGGGAGTTGCTGCCAAGTTGGCAGATGAAGATTGATCAACATGATGGACTTGGGCAAGTGGGGATTGTCGCTCCCACCTCTAGTGGTGCGCTGCATGCGCAGCTTCATGTCTGCGCATGAGCAGGGGAGCAGGTGTGAGAAGCGAGTCAGGAGCTTGTGGTGGGGGAAGGAAGGGCTCGCGGCAGGGGAAGGAAGGGCTTGTGGCAGGAGAAGGAAGGGCTTGTGGTGGGGGAAGGCAGCGCTTGCAGCAGGGCAGGGCAGGCAAAGGTCCGGGGAAGCACCGGTTGCGCGTGCACACATGTGTACACCCGGCGGCGCCACCAGAGCTAGACTACATGCTACATTGCCGCCACCGGAACTGCATTCCCACCATTCCGGATCAGGCCCACCCCTGGTTAGGACTCTCCATAACGATTGGGTAGGCAATATATAACCCAACAATATGTTATAACTGAGCTATTTTGGTTCAGCTGAGGTGTTGCAGATTGCCACAAGAGGGAGCTAGAGTTCATAGCTTATTTCTTTGGAGTCCCTCTTCGTTCTCTCTTTGTCTGTCTACTCACTATCCATGGCTACTCACTGTTACATTAGCTCTGCAATCTCTTTATATTGTAGTTAGGTGTATCAGCTAAAATGTGTTTAGAGGCTTGATATCTTTGTTTACTGATTATGACAAAAGCAATTGGTAAGAAAGACTTTGTGCTTAATAATATTTGGATTGTTATTCTGATTTATTATGTGTATGACTTTAGACTGTTTATCTGAATATGTTATTTCTCAAGGTAAACTTTAATACAAGTTAGTATATCTGCCCAGCAAGCAAAATCTCACGAGGGAACACATGCGCGCAAGAGAGATGTTGGTGATGTTTTTGCTTCCATGCATGCTGGACTTGGGGGTATGGGGACAAGGGCTTGAACTTTTAACTGGGTGGAGAAACCCCTGGGACTCCAGGTTTCTCCCAGATGTGCCAACATGGTACTGCTAATAAATTGGAACTTTGGGGAATATTTTGCCTCGGACTCTGATTTAATTTTGGATGCTATTTGGAACTCTGACAGCAAGCACTCTAAACTGATGACACATTGAACTCCACCCTCCAGTGCTGCCTGCTCTTCTCTCAGGCTATAAAAAGCAACCGCATTATTTATAGAGTCATGACCTGGGTTAGAAAGAATACAAGCTAAAGTGAGACATGATGGTGATGTTGTAAAACAAGGAAAAACAGGTTCCTAATATTTGGCCCCCATTAATTGATTCAATGACAACTGGAGCAAATAAAAACAGCCAGTCAGTGTACTTTAACTTTGCAAGTTTTTGTCTGCTCCACATTCAGCCTGCATTGCATTAGTGTGTTACTTTATAGAAACACTTAATTGCAATGTTGTGAAGCATGGAAAAAGCAGGTTCCTTACTGTTTAGCCCACTGACTCATTGGTCCATGACCAAACAAAGATTTAATTGATTGATTTTGCCAATCGCCCAACACTGTGAACCGATTCTGGCATAGCTCCAGGCAACTCTTGCAAGGCCCAATGACAACACTGGTTTGAAAGAAAAAGAAAAAAGAAAACACTAAAAAATAGGAACCCCTGGCCATAATCAGACATGTGGATTCACATGTTTTGCATTATTTTCTTACTCAACGCAGTTCACATGCCTTCCAAACCTCTTCCCCCCAACATTGGCTATAAAAACCAATCCTATAATTTGCATAGCCTGGTGTCAGGTGCAAGGGGTCAGGACCATAGATAGCTTTAACTTTGCCTCTTCAGTCCAAGTCCTCACTGATGTAATTGCTGGTTTCATGGCTTAAAATCTTTGTCAGTAAGCAAGGTGAATCCTGCAATGATCAGAGTGGCCCACAGCTGCTCGTGGTAAAGATCGATAAGCATCTTTTAGTGTTGTGTAGCAATGATGGAAAGTATTCTTGCTTCTGGTGGGACAATTGACAATTGAAAATATTTTGGAAGCTGTTTTCTTAAATTGCCTTTGTTAAAATCACCTAGAATAATGGCCAGTGAATCTGGGTATTTGGCTTCAGTCTCCATAATCTGATCAGCTGGAGTTTATAAAGTCTTGTTTACACAGGCTTGTGGTAGGATATACAATGCAACTAGTAGAACTCATGTGGAGAATAAGAAGGTTTGCAGTGGATAAGTAAAGACTCTAAGTTTTCATCATAGAATTTGTGTATTGATTATGTCCTGAGACCAGCTGTTGTTGGTCTCAGCCCTTTTTTTTTTTGTGATAGTACTACAATCCTGTGTGCTGGAAGTATCTGAAATCCTAGTATTTGCATGATATTGTCATCAATTTCCTCATTTAGCCAGGATTCAATAAAGCAGAAGGCAGATGTGTTGTAAAAATCAGAATTGCATCTGTTTAAAAGGAGTATTTCATCCATCTTAGTAGTTAGTGAACGCAAATTGGTAAGAATTTTTTTTTAAATTCCCTTATTCCCGAAACTATTTAAAATTCCTGCCCTTTTACATCTTCATCTCTGCCAGTTGCGTTTGCTTTTGGTGATCCATAGTTCTGGGGAATTAGCTTCCTCTTGTGTTAGAATCTCCTCTGCAATTGCTAAAGACAGGTGGGGGTGAGGTGACAGAGAGCTGCTCCTTAAAGAAACATGTCTTAATTCTTAGCAGATGGTCTTGTGAGTATGAAATCCATTGAGAATTGCAAAGAATAAAGAAACCAGTTGAGAGCCTTTCACCAAGGTAGCCTTTCTCAGCACCACCTTGGATGCTTTTATGGAAGGACTATCTTTTTAAAATAAAAAATCAAACAAGAAGGCCATGTCATATAAGAAACAAAAATATAGAGTTTGTGGCGTGAACAAAGGAGAACAAAATGTTGCTCCAGTTACAGCACCTGAGATGGTACTGAGTCTATCAGCTGCTCCCTGCAGAAACCTCCTTTTGTTGTTGTTGTTCATTTGCTAAGAGATGGTTGAGTCTTCACAACCCCATAACCTCTAACATGCCAGGCCTTCCTCTCCTCCACTGACTGCTAGAGTTTGCTAAAATTCATGTTAATTGCACTGAGGACACTAACCACCTCCTCCTCTGCCGTCCCCTTCGCCTTCGGCCTTCCATCTTTCCTGACATCGGGGCCTTCTCCAAGTAGTCCTCTCTTCTCATGTGAAACCTCCTAGTAAGAGCTTTCCCAGGTCCTGCAGAACTTACTTTCACCCTACCAGCTGCAAAGTTCTCACCAGCAAGGGAAGCTCTAAGAGAGGACTTCTCACTCCAGCAAAACATTTGAGTGATTGATTGATTGATTGAAGATAAAGGTTCCCATGCACATGTGCGCTACTCGTTTCTGGCTCTAGGGGGCGATGCCGAAGAGCCAGAGCTGTCTGAGGATGTCTCCATGTTCCAGTGTGACTAAATGCCGAAGGTGCACAGGAGGCTGTTACCTTCCCACCAAAGTGGTCCCTATTTTTCTACTTGCATTTTTAACGTGCTTTCGAACTGCTTGATTGGCAGAAGATGGGATAAGTAATGGGAGCTCACCACTAGGGATTCGAACCACCGAACTGCTGATCTTTTTGAGCAACAAGCTCAAGGTCTTAGCCGCTGAGCCACTGCGTCCCACCAGATTGATTGATTAGATGCCACCAAATCATTGTTGCCTCCTAGCAGCTACGAAGATTTTCTCCATGAAGCTTCCTAGGCTGTTCCTTCAGCTCTTCCAACGACTCTCCCATTGCCACGATAGCTGAGTTCATCCACCTTGCTGCTGGTTGTCCATCTTTCCCAGCCTTTTAGAGCCTTTTCCAGCAAGTTGCTAGATATTCACATAATGTCCAAAGCAGTACACTTATTCGATAAGAGACGTGCATCCTGCAAGACAGAGGTCTCCAACCTTGGCAACTTTAAGCCTGGAAGACTTCGATTCCCAGAATTCCCCAGCCAGGTGGCTTAGGGATTTCTGGGAGTTGAAGTCCGCCAGGCTTAAAGTTGCCAAGGTTGGAGGCCCCCTGCTCTAAGATAAAGAAGCCTGGAACTGCACCGATTTATAGATATTTATATCTGGCCTTTTGGTGTTCTATTAATTTACTATTTATATAACCTACTGTTTTGTTATGCAAACATTTTTTTTTTTTAATATAAGTTACTAGAAGTTGGGGGGGGAGTTAGACAAAAGGAAGCCAATGCCTTTCTTAGTCTCACCTGGCGAATAAATAAAATGCCTGTTTAAGGTGCATCTAGCCTGGCTGGAAGTGCACAAACTGCTAACATTTGGAGTGTGATGATGGAGATCAGATAATGGAGATCAGATAAACTTGGATTATTAATTCAGAATAAAATACTGTACATTGATTTTTTTTAGGATCTGCTGCCTCCTGCTGGCTCAATGAGGAACTGTAAACTCAATGGAAAAATATATCAGGAAAACGATATTGTTTGGAGCTCTGGATGAGAAGCGGTGTTTAGGAATTCCCAGGCTCAAATCCCAAGGAAAGCTTGTGATGCGCCATTTTACCCCAAACCCCACTCAGCCCAGTGTGATGTCATGTGTGGTGTCAAGCCAGTGCGGAGGTTAGTCACAAATCAACGGCTTGCCACACTATCTGTAGAAGGCCTGATGTTTATGGGAAATTGGGAGGGCTGATTTTCAAGAGGGAGCAGGTGCAGCCACAAAGCATTCTTTCGAAAGGTTCAAGGCTATCCTGTGTCCAACACCTGGGCAGAAGCGGAAGGAGGAGTTTCCATGCTGGCACAATCTGAATGGGCAACGTGACAAGACATCGGACCAGAATACCTCTGGGACCATCTTCTGCCGCACGAATCCCAGCGGCCGATTAGGTCCCACAGAGTTGGCCTTCTCCAGATCCCATCGACTAAGCAATGTCGTCTGGCGGGGCCCAGGGGAAGAGCCTTCTCTGTGGTGGCCCCAGCCCTCTGGAACCAACTCCCCCCCGGAGATCAGAACTGTCCCCACCCTCCTTGCCTTTCGTAAGTTGTTGAAAACTCACTTGTGCAGCCAGGCGTGGGGAAATTGACAGCTCTCCTAACTACTTGGTTTATGTATGGTTTGATTGAGTTGTGCAATTATTTTATTATAACGGTTCTTAAATAGTGTTTTAAATATTAGATTTATACATTGTTTATTATTGTTGTGTGAGTTGCCACGAGTTTTCGGAGAGGGGAATCATACAAATGTAATAAATTATTATTATTATTATTATTATTATTATTATTATTATTATTATTATTAAGTTTGTGGGTGGCAGACAAGGGATGTGAACTTTCAACTGGGTGGGAAACTCAGATTCGACTTTCCCAGTGTTTGTCCGACAATAAATTGGAACTTTGAGGAGTACTTTATTTACATTGAAGCCAACATCGTCAACAGGAAAAGCTTCACTCATGATGCCTCTCAACAGATTTTACTTCAGTTGTAACATTAACAGGAGCAAATGTCACCACCATGCCTGCTTTTAGAATTCCAGTTTCCACACGACCGTTGTGTGATACACAAATACTTTGACTTGGACTCTGATTTAAGTTTGGATGCTACCTGGAACCTTGACATGTGGTTTCACACTTAGCACTAGAGAGGGTTTTTTGGTATATTAGCGTAATGTAAAGAAATACAAAAAGATGATCGAAAGGCCTGATCTGATTCCTCTGATCTCTAAAAATTGCTATGGCATTGGTTGCCGATCAGTTTCCGGTCACAATTCAAAGTGTTGGTTATGACCTATAAAGCCTTTCATGGCACCGGACCAGGGTATCTGCGAGACCACCTTCTGCTGCACGAATCCCAGCAACCGGTTAGGTCCCACAGAGTTGGTCTTCTCCGGGTCCCGTCAACTAAACAATGCCGTCTGGCGGGACCCAGGGGAAGAGCCTTCTCTGTGGCGGCTCCGACCCTCTGGAATCAGCTGCCCCTGGAGATTAGAACTGCCCCCACCCTCCTTGCCTTTTGTAAACTCCTCAAAACCCATCTCTGTCGTCAAGCTTGGGGGAACTGAGGTACTTTCCCCTTGCCTATCTAATCTCTGTGCATAATATGACTGTATGTATGTTTTATATACTGGGGTTTCTTTTTACATTTTTATATGTATAATTGTTATTTTAGATTCTAATTATTAGATTTGTCATTATGTATTGTTTTAATTGCTGTTGTGAGCCGCCCCGAGTCTGCAGAGAGGGGCGGCATACAAATCTAATAAATAATAATAAATAATAAAAGTGTCATCTTCAGGCACCATAAGCTAAACCAGTCAGATCAGGAACAAACTGCTATTATATACGTACAATAGGCTAACCTTGGTGAATTTTAATCTTGATTATTTCTTGGATGGCTTAGACCTGGTGGATGAGTCCAGCTCATTCAATTACTTTATGATTCGGTGTAATACAAGAATCCAGGAAAATGGGTTAATTCGTTATTCAAGATGCATATGAAGATGCCAATGTATTATTAGTGAAATTATTCATTAATAGATGTGGTTTCCAGCTACTATATATTCAATTTTAATGAAAGGTCAGTGCTAATGACATTCATTCAAATGTAGCCATTGTCCTAGGTTGCTTTGGGAGACCAGCAAATCTACCATTCAGAATTAATGAGGTGGCATGTTGTGCAAACCCCTTCAATTGCAGCTTATTTTTCCAACCATAATTAAACAAGCCATCATTGTGCAAACCCCACCAATTGCAGCTTATTTTTCCAACCATGATTAAACAAGCCATCATCGTTCAGCACAAGGAACAAATCCAGCCAACATTGCAACATTAAGAGTTCTGAAGAAACGGATTCTTACAACCCAACAAAATTTATTTTCCACCATCGGTCTTTTATTCTTGGCCTTCAAAACCTGCAATGGAGCCTCTTGACAGCTCATCAACAAAGCAAGATGAGGCTGGAAAATTCCTTCTCCATGCTGGAATGGAGCAATGGCCCAGGAAGATCCTACTGGCAGTAAAAAGTCAAGACATTTTCCTGGTTACCTCTGATCAGGATCACGGGAGACATCAGATCTTGTGAGAGGGTCTCCAGCCAAGCCATGTACAGACTACTGGGACATCCCTTTCGGCCAACTGGCATAGTTCTGGAAAAAATGTGACAAGGAACAGGAGACAAAAAAACCCCAAGTTTGTCTTTGTCTATCCTGAAATCAACCCTGGCTGTCCTTGGGAAGGACACATGAAGAAGCCCAAATACTTTGAGAAGAGAAGACCTTATTGTTGTGAAAGGTGGAAGGAAAATGAAGACGGGGTGGAAGAGGAGAAGATGTTTTGATGGTGTCATCGATGAATGAAGGTCGATTTGGATATTTGGAGTCATTTGGAAAGTATATGAGCCCACGGTGGCACAGTGGTTAGAGTGCGATACTGCAGGCTACTTCTGCAGTTCAAATCTCATCAGGCTGAAGATTGGCTCAGCCTTCCATCTTTCCGAGGTGGGTAAAATGGAGGCCCAGATTGTTGGGGGGCAAGTAGCTGACTTTGTAAATTGCTTAGAGGGCTGTGAAGCACAGTAAAGCAGTATATAAGTCTAAGTGCTAGTGTTACTTTCCTTCTTTCCTTCCATCCATCCATCCATGATGTGCAGTGGCTAGAACACAGTATTGCAGGCCAACTCTGCCCCCTTCCAAGAGTTCGATTCTGACCAACTAAAGATTGACTCAGCAGTTTGGCAGATCGAATCTCATCAGGCTCAAGGTTGACTCAGCCTTCCCTCCAAAGTCGGTAAAATGAGGACCCAGATTGTTGGGGGCAAGAGGATGACTCTGTCCATCACTTTGAGAGGGCTGGAAAGCACTGTGAAGCACTATAGAAGTCAATATGCTATATTAATGCAGTCTTCCCTTGGTATTTGAATAGCCACCTCTCTCTCTCTCAAACAGTCATCTTTGGCTCGTCATTAACTACAATTCTCACATCCTGCTCACAGGCAGTCCTCGACTTATGACCACAATTGAGTCCAACATTGTTGTTGCTGAGTGAAACATTGGCTAACTGAAATTTTGCTCCACTTAACATTTGCTAAGTGCATTTTTCCACTCATTGGTTACTTTTTTTACTTACATGAAGATAAGGGCAGCATCCCGAGAATAATCCAGCAAAATTTCATTCATCCTCACTTGTCGAAATGACTGAAATGGAAGGAAGAACAGGCTCAGCACAGGTAGATATAAAGTGTCAGGTGAAAGCAACCAGAACAGCTTTGACAATGGGTCAAGTAAATTTCTTTATTGTTGACCAACTGCTTACAAGAATCTCAGCTGATTGCCTGACCAGAATACCTCTGGAACCGTCTTCTGCCGCATGAATCCCAGCGACCAATTAGGTCCCACAGAGTTGGCCTTCTCCGGGTCCCGTCAACTAAACAATGTTGTTTGGTGGGCCCCAGGGGGAGAGCTTTCTCTGTGGTGGCCCCAGCCCTTTGGAATCAACTCCCCCCAGAGATTAGAACCGCCCCCATCCTCCTTGCCTTTCGTAAATTGCTAAAGACCCACCTATGTCGGCTGGCTTGGGGGAATTAAGATACCGCCAGGCATATATAGTTTGTGCATGGAATGATTGTGTTGCATAGTTTTAATGTTGGGTTTAAAATGTTTTTTAATATTAGATTTGTTATACTGTGTTATTTTGTTGTGAGCCGCTCCGAGTCCACGGAGAGGGGCAGCATACAAATCTAATAAATTTAATTAAATTAATTAAATTCTCCTGAGAAATGGCAGGTATAGACATAAAGATTTCACCTCAATCGTTGTCTCCTTTGAATGGAGAAATTGAATTGAATTGAATTCTCTAAGCTGGAATGTCTTTTAAGCACCTATTGTGGCCTTCTCTCATCCCACCACATAAAGAAATATAAAGAAACTGGTTGGGTTGGGTTTGGAGTTTGAGGTTTGATTATTGAAGACCCAAACAAGAATCCACTCCCTACTTTGGTCCCTAGCAAATGTTCTGGGGGAAAAACAGTGCTAACGAGTTTGCAGGTTCTAAGAAAACCTGGCAAGATCAAGCCAAAAATTCAAATCTGGCATTCTGTGTCACATAACAGACAATCCAGGTGCATCCAGAAAAAGCATAGGATGGAAGGTTCAAAGTTCTCTTCCACCTTGAAGCTCAACATTCCAAGCAACAAGTCAAGCCAGATTTCACCTGAATCGCAAGGACAAAGGCTTTGTGATATGCCTGGGCAGAGGTCCAGAAGCTCACGATGGCTCGACCAATCTGGGTCCATAATGCATGTATGAAATCACAGGGTTTGCATTCTGAACTCAGAATTTCTTTTCCCTGATTTTTTTCCGAGCTCTTTTCCCAAGTCCTCTGCTTCCATTGACAACCAGGAATACTGTCCATGGATGGTCCATTTCAAAACTCAAGTCAAATTCACAGTTTCAGCTGGATGCATCAAATCCAGTTGCTTTGATTCTTCTGTCTGATTCTAACAGACTTGAGAAAAGCCGGGGTGGCGCAGTGGTTACAGTGCAGCACTGTAAGCTTCTTCAGCTAACTGCAAGCTGTAGTTCAGCAGTTCAAATCTCACCACCGGCTCAAGGTGGATTCAGCCTTCCATCCTTCCGAGGTGGGTCAAATGAGGACCCAGATTGTTGGGGGCAATATGCCGACTCCGAAAGCTGCTTAGAGAGGGCTGCAAAAGCACTAGGAAGCGGCATACCCCCTAAATGCTATTGCTATTGCTAAAAGGGGTGGTTAACGTTAATAATTTGATCTGGATTTCCAATTCCATTTGGAAATTTGATTCAGTTCAGATTTTGGGGCGAATGGCTGTTGAATTTCCAGATCAACACTGGAATAACATTCTTATTCTTTCCCCTAAGGAGCTGGGCTTGAAAACACCTTCCAACAGAATCTTCTTCTTCTTCTTCTTTTAATGACCCCATAATCCCTTGCATCTGGGTGGAGTCTGGGCAACTGAATCGAGTTAGCAGAGTGTTTACTGGCTGGATGCCTTTCCTGTCGCCAATGCGGAGTTTTGTTCAGCAGATATACCATATTTTTCGGAATATAAGACACAGCTTTTTCCTCTCTAAAATAGGCTGATAATTTGGGTGCGTCTTATATTCTGAATGTAGCTTCCCCCCCCCCAGTCCTACCTAGCTGCTAATGATCGTCCCAGCTCTTATCTTGCAGGCTCTTTCATTGTTTCTCTCTGCGAAGAATGTTTTCCAAGACCTAAGTCTTTGCAGGGTTTTTTTCATTCTAACTTGCTCTGAATAAGTTTCTTTCCAGCCCTAGCCAGGTGCTAACAATGTCCCCAGCTCTTACCGTCCTACAAGCGTTTTCATTGTTACTCTCTGCAAAGAATATTTTGCAAACCTTGTCTTTGTAGGGCTTTTTTTTCATTCTCTGCTTGCTTCAAATGTTTCTTTTCAGCCCTACCCAGGTGCTAATGATGTTCTCAGCTCTTACCTGCTTGCGAGCTCTTTCATTGTCAGTCTCTGCGAAGAATGTTTTCCAAGCCCTAAGTATTTGCAGGATTTTTTCCATTGGTCTAACTTACTCCAAATGTTTCTTTCCAGGTGCTTAATGATATTCCCAGCCAGTGTTCCCTCTAATTTTTTGGGGGGGTGGGCGGAAAAGTATAGTGTGTGAGCAGCAGTCCCTTCGGGGCTGGGCGGCACAGAAATAATAAATAAACAAACAAACAAACAAACAAACAAAAAACCCACCCTGTTTTGCCTCAGAGAATTTCAAAATAAAATACTGTACTGTGTGTCTATAACAGTGAGCTCATAATAGGGCAACTCTATCAATATCAAAATGCCACTTAAATAGTTGAGCTAGTTTCAAACTAGATTTTGATTTTCTTTCTCTCTTCCTTACTCCCATTCTTTTTCTTTCTCTTTTCCTTCCTCTCTTTTTTCTATCTGTTTCTCTCTCTTCCTCTCTTCCTCTCTCTCTCCTTCCCTCTCACTCTTTCCCTCTTGGCTTCTGGGCAGGTTTGGAAAACTCTGAGTTGATGATGATTTTTAAGTGAGCGATTGCTCACTGCTCAGCTTAGAGGGAACTATGTTCCCAGCTCTTACCTGCTTGCAAGCTCTTTCAATGTTACTCTCTCCGAATAAAGTTTTTCAGCCCTAACCAGAGGATAAAATAAAGTGCTGGCTAAGGACACTAGCCAGATGAGTACCTGGTAAACAGATTCTTTTCTCTATTTTCCTCCCCAAAAACTAAGGTGCATCCTATACTCTGAAAAATACAGTAATCTCATTTTGCCCAGAGAGAGAAATATCTGCCTCTACCTAGGATCGAACTCCCAGCCTCCTGATTGTGAGGTCAAAGCTCCACCGTTAGGCCACCACACTACTCCCCATCAAACAGAATGTAAAAGGAATTCTAAACCTCCCTGGACAGGTTAACCAGATCAACCAAAGGTGACAGGTGCAAAGACCTGGAGTTAGAAACAGAATGAAACGGTGACAGACTCAGTCTCCTACTTCCCTCCCCCCTTTTCTTGTCCCAATCTCTGAAATCCACTCCAGGGAAGGTCGGCCGAACCTTAGCTTTGTTTTTTGCAACCTCTTCGTCGGAGATTTTCCATGGGCAGCCGTGACGCAACTCGTTCACCACCGCATCGTCCTTGAAACCATCGTTCAATCTGAATGGACCAATTAAGTCATCAAATCTCTTCACACTAGGAACAAAAAACCCCACGTGAGTTTCCATCAGGAACCAAATTTCTTCTGTGCTCTGGTCTTAGCCCAAAAGGGACACCTGCTTAGAGAAAGGAATCTGGGCAATTTTAAGGATTAACTCTTGGCTATGCTCAGGCATGCAAGGCCAGGTCCACACATGAAGCTTCAATTGATTCATTGCTAAAAGCTTATGCACGGGAATCTACTCAACTAACTGTTAACACCTGTTTGGAATTGGATAAGGGTCAATGGGAATAGAGTTGAGTCCAGTCAGATGGAATCAAGTTGAATAGAATAGAACAGAACCTGGAAGGGACTTAGGAGGTCTTCTATCCCACCCCCTGCTCAAACAGGAAAACCTACACCCTGTCAGGCCGGTGTAGAAGTTGGTGATAAATTAATGGTTTGCCACACTATCTATAAGAGGCTTGATGTTTTTGGGAACTTGGGAGGGGTATATAAATACATTTTTAACTGGAACAGGTTTTATGGTTGGATGCAGAAGTATTGGTCCATACACTAACGCAGAATAATAATACTAATTCTAACTGCAATAATAATAATAATAATAATAATAATAATAACAACAACAACAACAACAACAATAATAATAATAATGTTTACTGTTCAGGTCGGGGTTTCTGATTAATGTCTGGAAGGACATGAACCTCATGAAATCCAAGCCGAAATTTGCTTAATAAAGAGACAATCCTAAGGAAAGGGAAAAATTAAGATGGGGGGAGAGTGATTTCAACCATCTTTATAATATATTTCCCTGTTTTGATGCTCCCCAACTCCATTTCTCCATGTAAATTTGGGACGCTCCAGCCCTGAATTCCGCACATGGAACTTACGCCTTCCGCTCTTCGTCCATTCGGTTGATCTGCCCGCCGACAAACACTCGGATCTTACATTTCCCCCATCGCTTTTTGCGGCCAAGGAGGTAAGGGATGAGAAGAGTCAGACCTGATGGTGGAAAACCAGAGAGGAATCTCAATAGCAATAGCACTACTACCACTTTGTAGTGCTTTACAGCCCTCCCTAAGCGGTTTACAGAATCAGCATATCTCCCCCAACAATCTGGGTCCTCATTTTACACACCTCAGAAGGATGGAAGGCTGAATCAACCTTGAGCCGGTGGTGAGATTTGAACTGCTGAACTACAGCTAGCAATTAGCTGAAGTAGCCTCAACTGCTGCACTCTAACCACTGCGCTATCCTGGCTCAATAACCAACACCCACTTCTTCTCCTCCTGATTGCATTTAAATCCTACTTGGAACACAGAACACAGAACACTAGAGATGGAAGTTTTCCAGTCCAACCATTCCTCCTTCACTTGTGGCCTGTTGGCCCCTCCAGCAGTTGAATCAGATGAGGTAGAATCGGCGCCAGCATCAAGGCAACCTGAGAGCTCTGATGGAGTGGAGCTGGCAGACAGACAGAGGTGGAGCCTGGGCCGTCCGTCAGCCCCCAAAAGGAGAGTCAACAGCCCCAGGTCTGGAGGTGGCTGATGTGGAAGAGGAGGAACAGCTGGGTCCAGTGCCTAACGCGCAGATGCGCAGAAGGCAGAGGAGAGGAAAGTGGTGGAAATATAGAAGAGCCACTGTGTTAGGACTCTATCCATAACTGTTGAGCTGGCCGCAGGTGCTGCAGACTGCCACAAGAGGGAGCTAGAGTTTATATCTTATTTCTCTGAGTCACTGTTTCTTTTTCTCTGGCTACTCACTGTATGTACGCTCTGCATTTTCTCTGCAATCTCTCTGTATTGTAGTTTTATATTATAGCGAAAATGTGTTTAGGCTTGATATCTTTGTTTACAAAGACAACTGGTAAGAAAGACTATGTACTTGATAGTATCTGGATTATTATTCTGAGTTATTATGTGTATGATTTTAGACTGTTTATCTGAATATGTTATTTCTCAAAGTAAACTTTAATACAAGTTAGTGTAACTGTGCGTGGCTGAGGATTTATTCACAATTAATTTCAATCTAAACGTTTCTGTGTGTGCACAATCTTGGTAAACGGATTACTCGGCTCATACATGAACACAGTGCCTGACGCGCGGCTGCGCAGAAGGGAAAGGAGAGCAATGGAAATCTAGAAGAGCCAGCACTGCTAGCAAAGCCCCATCCTAGCTGGGAGGCAGAGATGAATAGAAGTAGCAAACAACTATTTATTTCCCTGCCAGACAGACTTGTTAGCCTGTGGTGAGAGATAAACTTTTTGCTGGGGCCGGTAGCCAGTGGTGGGATTCAAAAACATTTACTACTAGTTCGGTGGGTATGGGCTTGGTGGGCGTGGCAGGGGAAGGTCCCCATTTCCTCCCGATCAGCTGGAACTCGGGAGGCAGAGACTAGATGGGAGCGGGGCCAGTCAAAGGTGGTATTTACCAGTTCTGCAAACTACTCAAAATTTCTGCTACTGGTTCTCCAGAACTGGCCAGAACCTGCTAATCCCACCTCTGCTGCTGGGGCTCCTAATAAAGGAATAATTGACTTTAAAACTGCAGAGGGGTTGTCGTGTTTGAGGCGCTAGGTCAGAACCCCTTCCCAAAACTCAAGTCAATGTAGGATGATGAGATCTCAGGAAATCAAGCCAGCTTCCATAAGGCGGCTACATTATGGTTCCACTTCCTGGAATGAGACAATGCCACTGTGGCATTTTTAGAAAAGGAAATCAGGGTTCAGGCAGTTAAGAAGCTATGGGCTGGTTGACCGAAAGCATCGGCTTCGGTTTGCCTAATAAAGTGCAACCCTTGGAAATCCCCACTGAGACCTCCAGAGCTGAGAGAATGCTTGAAAACCCAGGGGGGGGAAGAAACAAGAAAGAAGGTTTGTTTCCTTCTTGAACCCTACATGAGAAGGGGGAGGCAGCCTTACCTCCATCATCAAACAGCCAGTAGATGTCAATGGTTTTCTTGCCTTGATCCATCTGGAAAATAGTGCTTGCCTGTTGCTCTGCCCCCGAGCCATCTGGATCCACTAAGAGGGGGAAAAGAAGGGGAAGGAGAAAGAAGAGAGAGAGGAGGGAAGGGAAAGGAAGGGAAGGGAAAGGAAGGGAAGGGAAGGGAAGAGAGAGGATATATAATCTCTTCCTATTTTATTATCAAAGTTGCAGCATACAGTGGTACCTCTACTTAAGAACTTAATTCATTCCGTGACCAGGTTCTTAAGTAGAAAAGTTTGTAAGTAGAAGCAATTTTTCCCATAGGAATCAATGTAAAAGCAAATAATGAGTGCAAACATATTAGGAAAGAAATAAAAGCTCGGAAGAGGAGGAGGACAGTCGGTGCCCAGAGCGAAGAGAGCATTTATTTTCTCTGGGCGATGGCAGAGGTTTATTCCCTTTCCAAATGCCCAGAGAAATGAAATTTGTTCGCTCTGGACTGCCAAAGCCTCCTTAAGCGCCACCGAAAGGCTCCTCTGGCAGCCGGGATTAAAGGGGGAATGGCAGGAAACTGGCCGGGCCTTCGTGCCGCTCTCAAATTACCTGGGAAGTTTTTCCAGGCTCGGGTTCTTAAGTAGAAAATGGTTCTTAAGAAGAGGCAAAAAAATCTTGAACACCCGGTTCTTATTTAGAAAAGTTCTTAAGTAGAGGTGTTCTTAGGTAGAGGTACCACTGTACTAGTGAAGCTTCTTTCCTTTAAAAATCAACCATCTCAAAAATGGGTCTCTTCTAGAGAACCAGCCTTTTCACATCCAAATTCTCCATTACAAATTAACAGAGTTGGAGGTAGGGACCTTGGAGGTCATCTAGTCCAAACCTCCTCCCCCAAGCAGAAGACCCTACACCAGTTCACCAAGGGAAGCTTTTTTTTCCTCAGAAAGAGTCTGCGCACATACTATCGTACATGCGGGACTGCCCACACCCATAATTCAATGCCTGGGGAGGGTGAAAACAGCTTCCCCCCCCCCGCCCCCCAGAGGCCAGAAACAACCTGTTAGTAACCCGGTCAAGAAGAGTTTTGATACTGACATGTGCCTGTTATGGCAGGTACTTCACTGGTTTTTTGAGGAACTTCTGCTGGATCAAAAGCTGGATTAACTGCAGGCAGAACGGAGACAATACACAAGACAAATTCATAATATTCTTAACAATGAACAATTTTATTTATTTATATGGCACATCAAATCATCATGAGAGTTGTGTTATCTAGGCTTAGGCTATTGAGTGAGCCGAGTCATTGTAATTTTGCAAAATGTATAGCTTAGAATGATGAGTGACCTCAGTTAATTGTGATTTGATTACTAAGTTAAATTAAGTTTAATTTGGTGCAGTGTAATGGAGTATGGTCTGGATTCCAAGGAGGGATGGGCTGTATTCCAGAGCAAGGTCTTTTTTCATTGCTCTACTTGCTCTGAATAAGTTTCTTTCCAGCCCTAATCAGGTGCTAACGATGTTCCCAGCTCCTAGCAGCTTGCAAGCTCTTTCATTGTTACTCTCTGCAAAGAATGTTTTCCAAGCCCTAAGTCTTTCCAGTGTTTTTTTCCTGGCTGTACTCTGAATAAGTTTCTTTCCAGCCCTAATCAGGTGCAAACGATTTTTCCAGCTCCTAGTAGCTTGCAAGCTCTTTTATTGTTACTCCCTGCAAAGAATGCTTTCCAAGCCCTAAATCTGTACAGGGATTTTTCATTGCTTTACTTAATCAGAATGTTTCTTTTCAGCCCTATCCAGCTCTTAGCAGTTTGCAAGCTTTCATTATTACTCTCTCCGAATAAGGTTTTTTTTAAAAGCCCTAACCAGGGGATAAAGGCAGATTACACCCCCCCCCCATTTTCCTCCCCCAAAACTAAGGTGCGTCTTATACTCCGAAAAATATGGTAAATCTATAAAAGGGCCTCTTTCTAAGATACTTTTCTGCTTCAGGAACCTGAAGTTTAGGGCCTCTTCCTTTCACAATCTCTGGAGAGGTGTGTTGGTGGAACTCACTGTGAGCCTGCATGATCCGGGAAATATTGAGCCCCTCCTTCACACGCATCACGCATACTCCGTATTTAAAGTCAAAAGCATCACTGGAATAGGAGGAGACAAAAAAGCAGACTCAAATTAGGGAGATTTTCAGAGGTGGACCACCTAGGATAGTATGGCCTGAGTGAGCCGGTCTATCCCTAAATCATTTTTCAGAGGTGGGTTGTTACTGGTTCGGACCGGTTCTACAGAACTTGGCAGCCTGGGTTGTTGGAACCGGCAGGGACCCAAGCCTGCCACACCCCTGAGCCGGTTCTCTCAGCAACGCAATAGGCGACTTCTTGTTTTTTGCTTCTGCTCATGCACAGAATATTTTTTTAACTGTGCATACGAGTGCATACGAAGCACATGTGCATAATAATAATTTAATAATAATTTATTAGATTTGTATGCTGCCCCTCTCGGCAGACTCGCATACACATGCAAAGCACACACACAGCGCATAACATATGCGTGCCCGCACAGCGCATCCCTGAGTAAACCGGCAGTGGGAGAATCCTGAACCCACCTCTGTCTTTTTCCCAAAGGAAGGCACTCTTAAGGCCTCCCAGTTCCTTTTTACTACAATGGTGAGATATTTGTCCCCCTAAATCTTTTTCCTAAAGATTTTTCTTATTACTACAATGGTGAGATATTTGTTTCAAAAGAACAGTTGAAATATAGCTTCATTTCTTTAAAAGGAAGGAAGAGAAGGGAAGGGAAGGGAAGGGAAGGGAAGGGGGAAGGAACGAAGGAAGGAACGAAGGAAGGAATGAAGGAAGGAGGAAAGAGAGAGAGAGAAAGAAAAGAAAGAAAGAAAGAAAGAAAGAAAGAAAGAAAGAAAGAAAGAAAGAAAGAAAGAAAGAAAGAAAGAAAGAAAGAAAGCCAAATATGCCCTTCCAACAGCATCTTCTCTCAATTTATTCATGTCAGAATGTGTTGTGATTTCTTTAAAATGCTGAAAACTGTAATGCAATTTTTGGACAGATACAAAATCCGCTCACTCTTTAAGTTTGAAGTGTGTGTGTTACTCCACTAAGTCATCCAAACAGGGAGGATGCAACAAAAGATACAGTAGCTGCAACTGATTTATGACATTTTCCTGAACATCTTCTTGGACTTCAAGACCTTTTTTGGAGACTAGATTTGGGAAATCTGTTTTAGAAGGTTTTTAAGACAACCGCCAGTTGTACTTACTGCAGAATCCCAATATATTCTTCCACTGTCTGAGGATGTGCTGCCTTCCAGTTCTTTTTATATCCAAGCACAAGAACGTTGGGTTTCATTCTCCCAAGACCTGAGGCCTTTATCAAGAAAAAAGATGAAGGTAAAATTATTTTTTACATCCATTGTTACCAACCCTTCTGCATATTCCATTCTATTCTATTCTATTCTACTCTACTCTATTCTTAATTCTATTCTTAATACTATTCTTAATTCTATTATATTCTATTCTAGTGCAAGTCGTGGTAGGAAGACCCAAGAATTACTATAGATCGTAAGAGCAATTTTTTAATATAGAATAGAATAGAATTTTTTATTGGCCAAGTGTGATTGGAAACACAAGGAATTTGTCTTGGTGCATATGCTCTCATAAAAGAAAAAGATACATTTGTCAAGAATCATGTGGTACAACACTTAATGATTGTCATAAGGGTCAAAAAAGCAATGAAGAAACAATCAATATTAATAAAAATCTTAGGATACAAGCAACAAGCTACCGTCATACAGTCCTAAGTGGGAGGAAATGGGTGATAGGAATGATGAGAAAAACTAGTAGAATAGAAGTGCAGATTTAGTAAAAAGTCTGACAGTGTTGAATATAAAAAGCACGTAAGAATTCTTCTAGTGAGCCATTGCTGGTCCGGTGGCCCTGGGTGTCATTAGCATCTCAAAACTCTAAAATAGATTTTACCTGCATAAGGACTTGTGCCCCAGTTCTCAGGTCCTCTGCTAAGATGCTTGTGTAGAAAGCTTTGATCTTTCGCCTGGTCAGCCATTTGATGTGGCCTTTGGAAGCAAGTCCCATTTCAGCATTCGCCTGTCTGCAGGGCCCCTGCGAGAAAAAAAACATAGGAAGGAGTCACAATTACAGGAAGACGGGAAGAAATGCAGAATCCTCGGTGCTCCATGAGCTTGGTTGTTTGCTTGCAAACATCTCATTACCCAGCTAGGTAGCATCATCAGTGCTTTATACATATATTCTGCTCAAAAAAAATAAAGGGAACACTTAAACAACACAATATAACTCCAAGTAAATCAAACTTCTTTGAAATCAAACTGTCCACTTAGGAAGCAACACTGATTGACAATCAATTGTGCACATTCAACTTTGTACAGAACAAAGTATTCAATGAGAATATTTCATTCATTCAGATCTAGGATGTGTTCTTTGAGTGTTCCCTTTATTTTTTTTGAGCAGTGTATTATTTATGAGCCACGGTAGTGCAATGGTTAGAGTGCAGTATTGCAGCCTACTTCTGCTGACTGACTGCAATTTGGCAGGTTGAATCTCACCAAGCTCAAGGTTGACTCAGGCTTCCATCCTTCCGAGGTGGGTAAAATGAGGACCCAGATTGTTCGGGGAAGTAGGCTGACTCTGCAAACCGCTTAGAGAAGGCTGTAAAGCACTGTGAAGCCATATATAAGTGCTAGTGCTATATCACACATAAAGTCAATTTCAGGATTACAAAACCCAGTTTAGTTGTTACAAAACAGCCAATGTTTGTTAGGGAGAAGTATAGAAGTCTAAGTGATATTGCTATTGCTATTATTTTCCATTGAAATGTGATCTGTGCAGGACCATCTAGAACCACGGGGTCAAAAAGCCAAGATAGTGACCACACAAACACATAAATGAGCCCTATTCTTTATGTACAGGGTAAGGACCACAGTGGTGCAGTGGTTAGTATGGTGTATTGCAGCTAATTCTGCTGGTCACTGGCTGCCAGCAGTTTCCATCCATCCATGATGTGCAGTGGTTAACATGCAGTACAGTGTTCCCTCGATTTTCGCGGGTTCGAACTTCGCGAAAAGTCTATACCACGGTTTTTCAAAAATATTAATTAAAAAATACTTTGCGGATTTTTTCCCTATACAACGGTTTTTCCCGCCCAATGACGTCACGTGTCATCACCAAACTTTCATCCGACTTTAATAAATATTTTTTTAATAAACTTTAATAAATAAACATGGTCAGTAATGATCTAAATGGTTGCTAAGGGAATGGGAAATTGCAGTTTAGGGGTTTAAAGTGTTAAGGGAAGGCTTGTGATACTGTTCATAGCCAAAAATAGTGTACTTACTTCCGCATCTCTACTTCGCGGAAATTCGACTTTCGCGGGCAGTCTCGGAACGCATCCCCCGCAAAAATCGAGGGAACACTGTATTGCAGCCTAACTCTGCCCATCGCCAGCATTTCTATCCTCTCTGACTCAACATTGAAGTCCAAAAGGATGGGGACCCCTGGCTTAGTGCATTGTCTGCTTTATTTTTGTTACACAAGAAAGAGGGCTAAATAATTCTGAAATTATATGAAACAAATTGGGAGAAGGCAGACTTTCCTTTGACAAAAAGTTTTGATTTCTAAAGCAATGGCTCAACCTAGAAGAATGCGCTGTTATTGCCTTTCCTGTTGAAACTAAGATGTATACGCCTCTCTTTGCTACTTGGTATTTTTTTTAAAAAAAAAGCACTTTGCCGACCTAATTACGTAAAGCATTCAAACATTTACCTATTGAAATGGTCTTTGCTACGAAGGAAAGAAAAAGAAGATTGATTAATGGAACGACCTCTCCAGAGCAGAATGTCCTATGAAGATTGCATTTTTCTCATCTCCAAAATTGTCTATTTTTATGCTGTCAATTCAAACAGCAGAGGAAACCCAATCTAGCAGCCATTCATTCATTCATCCTCGCTTAATTAGCTGGGGATTGTTCCAGAAGAACCATTGTGGAGAGCCAAGTGCTGCCTTTGTTATCCCACTTCACAGCTCTCCAGTGATTTCCTCTTGGCCTGTGTAGTAAATATGAAAGCCGAAGAAGAGGAGGACTTGGGGCTTTACATTTGATGATAGGGCAGGAGGAGAGCTGTGTTAATGCGTTGCCGCTCCAGATCTGAAGTTCTGATGGCACAGTTTTCAGACTAATTTTATTAAAGGGCACACATTTTCACAGCCAGACTCCTCTTGATTTTTCACCGTTGAATGTATAAATGATTGCAGGGCGGAAGATTTAGTGGGCTAGCAATCTGCTGTTTGGATAGCAAAGGATCTCGCTTGGAGGTAAGCCACCGAAGCTGCTGAAATGGACACCTGCCAGCCATTAAAAGCCGCTTTTGGTTACTTGAAACCTGCTGGGATGAAGGCTGCAGTTCCATTTCAGGTCTTTAGCAGAGGAAGCAACTGAAAATAAAGCTGATGTTTCTTTTCCTCATGAGCCAAGATTTAAACGTTGGAGGAAGCCACAATACTTCCATTACTGGAGTCCCCAGTTTGAGACCTTGGCGGTGGTGAGGTCCCTGTAGACCTTTTTCAGGTGAACTGGAAATGCAGTTTTTTTTTAAAAAGAGATAATGTGGTATCCTGTTTCTCTTAGGATCAGATGCAATCATCTTTAAGAATGAGGAGAGTAGAGGGAGAGAAGAAGAAGAAGAAGAAGAAGAAGAAGAAGAAGAAGAAGAAGAAGAAGAAGAAGAAGAAGAAGAAGAGACAATGTCTGATGTTTAATTAATCAAAACGTCTACAAGAAAAATATCAACCTCAGAAAACACTAAGCATTCCTCATTTCAATCCCAAGCTACAAATCTTCTCTTTTCTTAGAGAGACAAAGATGGATAGATGACAGACAGATAGGTGGACAGATGGACCTACAGAGGGATGGACGGATAGACAGACAGACAAACAGATGAAATATGTAGGTAGACAATGGAAATTAGATAGCTAAAGATAGCAGAGACCTTCAGTTTCTTAGTTATTCTGTAGGAACATATACTCACAATCAACACATTCCCACAGATCATCAGACTCAAATTTTTTGTAAAAGCGCCCACAAAATCGACCAGTGCTGGACGGAAGTTTGGAGGACCAGTCAGGACGAGGCATTGAGGTCTGAAGAAAAAACAAGGAGATATTAGTACTTAACTATTTGTATGAAACCTGTCCACTCCTTTTGTGTGACTGCTGCTGGGTTCCAGAAAGGGCAAAAGGACAATCATTAACTAGCAGCTACAGTATCAAAGGTGCACAAAGGCCCAGGTTTCCATGGCTGAACGGCAGGGCACAGACCCATCAATCTCTCTTTGCTCTTGTTTTGTCCTCCTTCACATAGTTGCATCTGAATTTGCATCATGAGCCTTCCGATCCTGATGGATTGAACCATGAGCAAATTGTTATTAAATATTAAAGATATGCATGGTTTTTAAAAACTGTTTTAATTGTTGCAATTGCTGTTGGTTATGACCTATAAAGCCCTACATGGCATCGGACCAGAATACCTCCGGGACTGCCTTCTGCCACACGAATCCCAGCGACCAGTTAGGTCCCACAGAGTTGGCCTTCTCCAGGTCCCACCGACTAAACAATGCTGTCTGGCAGGACACAGGGGAAGAGCCTTCTCTGTGGTGGCCCCGGCCCTCTGGAACCAACTCCCCCCCTCGGAGAATAGAACTGCCCCCACCCTCCTTGCCTTTTGTAAACTTTTGAAAACTCATCTATGTCACCAGGCATGGGGAAATTAATATACCTTCAGCTATTATAATTTATGTATGGTTTGTTTGAGTTGCATGACTATTTTTTATAGGCATTTTTTTAAAATTGTTTTTTAACTACTGGATTTGTATATTTTGTATTGTCCTGTTGTGAGCCGCTCCAAGTCCTCGGAGAGGGGCGGCATACAAATCTAATTTTTTTTAAAATTATTATTATTATTATTATTATTATTATTATTATTATTATTATTATTATTATTATATGAGTTTTAGGCTGGTTTTTGGGGGGTGGGGTTATATTACATTTTATGTATATTTGGTTGTGAACCACCCAGAGCCCTTTGGGAGTTGGGTGGCATGTATTTATGTATGTATGTATGTATGTATGTATGTATGTATGTATGTATGTATGCATAAACAAACAAACAAATAGTGGGAACAATGGATGTGGGGAAAATAATAGAGTTTGAAATTTCTACCAAGATTCGTGGGAAGGAAAGCTGATTTTGTTAACTGGACCTCACTGGCAGAATCTTCCATTGAAACCCAGTGGCTTACAAAACCTTACCTGTAATTTTTAATATGGTCATCCACCTCATTGAGACTCACAGAATAATTCAGGGCCATGTTGTAGGAACCAGCTTGAACAGATGAGCCCCAGTTAACTCCTGGGGAGAGAAAAAGTTACCTCAGATCAGTTCACTGTTTTATTGACCAGTATTTTAATGTATGTATATATACAGTGGCACCTCTGCTTAAGAACGCCTCTACTTAAGAACTTTTCTAGATAAGAACCGGGTGTTCAAATTTTTTTTGCCTCTACTTAAGAACCATTTTCTACTTAAAAACCCGAGCTTGGAAAAATTTCCCAGGAAATTTGAGACTGGCACGAAGGCCCGGCCAGTTTCCTGCCATTCCCCCTTTAATCCCGGCCATCTCGGGCTTTTCTGGGCTGCCAGAGGAGCCATTCGGTGGTGCTTAAGGAGGCTTTGGCAGTCTACAGCGAACGAAGCATTTTCCTTTTTCTGGGCAATAAACCCAGAGAAAAGAAACGCTCCCTTTCCTTTCTCTGGGGGCTGCCTCAGAGTCCCTCTTTTTTTTAAGCCTCAAAGTTTTGGATTTTTTTTATTCCCCTCCCCTCCCCTTCTTCCTTCAGCAGCGACTGTCTTCCTCCTCTTCCTCCTCCCCCTCCCCCCCACCCAAATTCCAAGCTTTTATTTCTTTCCTAATGGGTTTTATTTATTTATTTATTTTTTATTTATTAGATTTGTATGCCGCCCCTCTCCGAAGACTCGGAGCGGCTCACAGCAGGAACACAAAATACAAATCCAATGATTAAAAAAGCAGAATACTGTAGTTAAAAAGCCCTTGATTAAAAACATTCATGCAACCCAAACAAACTATACATAAAACAGAGCGGCCGAGGGGAATCAATTTCCCCATGCCTGGTGGCAAAGGTGGGTTTTTAGGAGTTTGTGAAAGACAAGGAGTGTCCTGATCTCCAAGGGGAGTTGATTCCAGAGGGTCGGGGCCGCCACACAGAAGGCTCTTCCCCTGGGTCCTGCCAGATGGCATTGTTTTGTTGACGGGACCCAGAGAAGGCCAACTCTGTGGGACCTAATCGGTCTCTGGGATTTGTGTGTCAATTTGCATACATTATTTGCTTTTACATTGATTCCTATGGGAAAAATTGCTTCTACTTAAGAACGTTTCTACTTAAGAAGATGGTCACAGAACGAATTAAGTTCTTAAGTAGAGGTACCACTGTATATATAAAAATATGGTCTACCTACCAGGCTTCTTGTAAACAACATATCCGAGCAAGAACACCACAATCCCGATAGCGATGAGGGCAGCCCACCAGGTTAGCAGGAACATGATAATGACAGAAATAATGGCCCCAAACAAGGCTGCCCACTTGCTATAATACCTGAAGGAGGGTCTCCAACCTGAAAGGAAAGAAAAATATGATACGAGTCCATTCATAAGGCACTTTTAAACAACCCTTCAAATACTCTTCGGAGTCTTCGGAGAGGGGCAGCATACAAATCTAATAAATTATTATTATTACTATTACTACTACTATTATTATTACTACTCAACTGCCCCCAGAGATTCGCATTATCTCCTCCTTTCCTCCGGAAAGCAGTTAAAACCTGGCTTTTCCCGCAGGCCTGGGTATTAGGATTGATTGTTGTAAGTATGGTTTTTTGACACAAGTGACTTTTAGTGATGCTTTTGTTGTTTTTTACTGTATTGTATTTATAACTATTGTTCGCCACTCAGAGTCCTTTTGGAGTGAGTAGTACATATAAATGCAATAAATAAATACAAATAAATAAATAAATGCTCGAAATAGCCATTGTACTTAGACTTATATACCACTCCACGGTGCTTTCCAGCCCTTTCTAAGCAGTTTACACAGTCAGTCTATTGCCTCCAACAATCTGGGTCCTGATTTTATCAACCTCAAAAGGAGGGAAGGCTGAGTCAACCTCGAGCCAACCAGGATCAAATTGCTGACTGTGGGCAGAATTAGCCTGCAATTCTAGCCACTGCACTACTACAACTTCCTTCCTTCTCCTCGTTTTCCTTCCTTCCTTCTCTTCTCTTCCCTTCACAAGCAATAATACTTAGACATATTGTTATCTAACTATGCTTTACAGCCCTTTCTGAAATGTTCACAGAGTCATCATTTTGCCCCCAACAATCTGGGTTACCGACCCTGAAAGGATGGAAGGCTGAGTCAGCTTTAAGGCAGTCAGGATCGAACTGCTGGCTATGGACAGAGTTAACCTGTAATACTGCCTTCTAACCACTGCACTACCCTGGCTCTTTAGTATACTTTGCCTTGTTGCAAAGTGATGATTGGTAAGCATGGGTAATAGTATGCAGGAATAGTGGGGGGGGAATGATAAGAGAGGGCAGAGCCCTCAGGAGCATAACAGGCAGGGAAAGGAACTCAGAAAGGATCCTCCAAATTCCAGTTTCCTGGAAGGAAACGTTTGAAGCTCTTGAACCCAGCTGGGTGGGTGATCTTTGCTGCTAAGACATGGGATAAAAGACCTCACCTGGTGAGTTGGTGATGGAGGCATGGAAACAGCTGAAATTGATGAGTGCATAGGAGCAGAGGAAGAAGTTGGAGATGATGGGAGCGATAGCATTCAATTCTGCTGTAGAAAAGGTGGAAAGAGAGAGGGTGAGTTCATTTCTGCATAATGTTCAAAACACAGAAATTTGGCCATAAAAAATGGAGGGGTTTTAGTACCAAAGTCACAACTCAGGAATAGAGAGGTGGTCGAATTTTATCTGTCTGCAATTTTAAGTTGACTGATTGACATTTCCTAGACTAATACAAACACTGGGACCTAGTTATTCTTTGGAATACAATGTAATAAGTGATGGATCTGATCTTCTACCTGTGATTTATTAAAATGGTGTATAATTGGCAATTCTTTGCATTTTCTTTCCAAATATAGGTAGTCCTTGATTTACAACAGTTCATTTAGTGTCCATTCAAAGTTACGGCACTGAAAACGGTGACTTATGACCGTTTGTCACAATTATAACCCCTGTAGCATCTCTAGGATCATATGATCAAAATTCAAATGCTTGGCAACTGGTTCATACTTATGACCATTGTAGTGTCCTGGGGTCACGACCTTCTGACAAGCAAAGTCAAGAACAGGGTTGCTATCTTATCAACTGCAGTGATTCACTTAACAACTGTGGCAAGAAAGGCTGTAAAACCGGGGAAAACTCACTTAACAAATGTCTCACTTAGCAAAAGTGGTCATAAGTCAAGGACTATCTATAGGTTGTTGGCATTGTCCGGAAGTGATATTGCCTGAAAGTTTGTCTCTGGCCCTGGGGCCTTTGGATCACAGACCAGCCTCACTGAGTGACTGCCTTGTTTAGTTTACTATTTTTATTGAACACTTTTTGAGTTAAAAACCCATGTGGAAATTTATATAATTTCCTTCTTTACAACATTTTCGCATCGTTAAGATATTTCAGGTTTTACAGTTTTATCCTCTACAATTTCTATTTCTATACATTTCTATTTTATACATAATATAATTCACTATTCTATTTATATACATCATATAGTATTGTATTTCTACCTTATTTTCTACTTCCCTTGTGGTTACAGTATTTGTGTTTGGTACCATTTAGTAACTTCTTTGTTGTTTTTCTTACTTTATTCTCTTATTTTCTATCTCTCTTCTCTAGCCACTCATACCACTTTCCCCACATTTTATAGTATTCTCTTTCCTTTTTTCCCTTGTAATTCCTTTGTAAGCTCATCCATTTCGTCACACTTTTAAGACTTTTCCAATCCAATTCTGATAGTATGTGTTTGTTTTTTCAATTTTTTTTAACCTCTCTCAATAAATCTTGCTAAAGAGTCCTCTGAGAACTATGCCTGAGAATGAAAACATTTTATTTCAGGCGACTGTCAAAGAAACACCCCCCTCTCGGATTAGCAAAGTCCCCTGAGACCAAGACCTTTGCCAATCTTACCAATCAGAATGAAGCCAATCGCAATGAGGTACGTCAACATGTATCCCCTGATCGGTTCGCTGTTTTTTCCATAGCCCTTTCCAAAAAAGCCAATGGCTGGGTAAAGTTCATCCTTACAAAGACACTGTTGGGAGAACAGAAAATCACTTCATGTCTCTCTCCCAGCAATTTGCCTCCTTGCAGCTCGTTTCACTTTCAGTTTAGCACCTGGCCCAGCCTCAAATCAGCTGAGGGTCAGGAAGCTGATAACCAGTTGCTTAGCTTAACACAGGGGTAGGCAAAGTTGGCTGTTCTAGGATATATGGACTCCAACTCCCTGAATTCCTGAGCTAGCATGTATTGGCTCAGGAATTCTGGGAGTTGAAGTCCACAAGTCATAGAAGAGCCAACTTTGCCTACCCCTGGCTTAACAGGCTCTGTTCTGTTTGCTGCAAGGAGGTAAAATGCTGGGAGGCAGAGGCCCAAGGATGGGGGTGGCTGGATAGGACTACATTCAGTGTATAAGATGCACCCATGTTTTCACTCTCTTTTGGGGGGTAAAAAGGTGTATCTTATACCCCGAAAAATATGGTATGTACTGTTCCCCAAATTCCTGCTTAGATATAGTCATTGTAGCAGTTCTTCTAGACACCAAGAGGTGACTTGGAAGAATTTTGACCTTTATCCTGGGAAAGTTATGTCCATCTTCTTCTGGTTCATATTGTCCAAAAGGTGGGACTACACCTCCCATCATTATAGACACCCAAGACATGGATGGATAATTGAGGGTGATAGGAACTTGGTGGCCCCATTCGATCCTCCCAGCTTTAGGATTCTCTGACCGCCAGATGGAAGATCCGGATGTTTTATTGTCTTTTTTGACAGATCAATAATGGATCTCACCTGGAAGACTTTGGGAGCTGAGACGAGGCACGCCAAAGCCGAAGAGAGGGTGGCCCCAAAAATCCCAGCTGTGATGAGAGGGGCAAAGCCAGAAACCATGCTCATAGTCTGCAGGACAAGAAAGAGGCAGACAATTTGATCTGAAATGTGGATTGTGCATGCAACCCTCCTGTGCCTCATGGGCGCGCATGTACTTCATACACACGTGTATGCGCATTGCCAATTTTTTTTTTAAAAAAGGCAAAAGCAAAATGGCGATGCATGCACAGCACTGGAAACCTGGCTTCTCCACATGCTTTAAAGGAATTTAAAAAAAAAAATTAAAAGAATTTTTAAAATAAAATAAAAAATAAAGATGGCAGTGCCCACGGACCAACACCAAGCAAACTGGTTCCATGATGTCATTGTGACATCACCAGCAGGTTGCTACCATTTCAGGCGAAATGGTCAGAACTGGGAATTCTATACCTGATAATAATTGATGAGCCCATATCGACAACTTTGGCTCTGAGCACACTCTGTGAAGTTCCAGCCATAGCCACAAGCAAAGCCTTCACAACCCATGGAACCAGCGAGGACGGTATCATTCACACTGCCAGAGGCATCACGGAGAACACAGGAACCTAGGAAGAACCATCAAGGTTAATGTCTTACCTCTTTTCCATTCCATTTTTCCTATGAAGACCCTCACCCTAACTCTTTTGTGAAGCTGTCTACAGCTTTGTGGATTGTGCTTTCACCTAGTACTGAAAATCCAAGGAGACAGAAGACAATGGGAAAACGTGTGTGGGTTTTTCCATCATCGTCTCTGGTTTCTCTCTATGAAAATGCCAAGGAAGCATTTGTAGCTTTTTTCAAAGACCCAAGCCTTTGACATATCGGAGAGGAAGGGACAGAATTAGAATTTTTACATCCCCCCAAAGTAGACAGCGCTGTATGCAAGACATAGTTGTGCTTGGAGCAACAAATGGATTGAAAATGCAAAAATCCACATTTGTTTCATCATTTTGAAAGTCTAGAATTCAACCTGAAAACATCTGTGTATCTGCTCATGTTTCCTCTTAGGAGTATAACCAAAGGAAGACCTTTCATAGCCTTACTCCCACCTTTTGTCCCTGGCCCCATCTTGCCTGCTAGTGAGCTTTTAAAAATTACAAAAACTTCGTGTGCTAAACTGCGTTTACCCCACACAAATTTTGTACTAATATGTGTCACTGTATCTATCCATAAACATACCAATTGTAGCTGAAAGTACCAGATATGACACGGTTGTCCAAAAGATAGCCATCAGGGTTCCTTTAGGAATTGCCACAGCAGGATCCTGGCCAAGGAAAACAGATGATAATTTGACAATTATCAGATTGATGGTTGGTCTAGTATTAATCCTGGTATTAATACTAGACCAACGCAGCAATTGACAAGCACATTAATACTGTAGATTCAAACTAAATGTAAACCAAACTCGACTGCAGAAAATACGACTTCAGCAATAGAATGATCAATGCATGGAAAGCACTACCTGACTTTATTGTTTCTTTCCCAAGCCCCAAAACTTTATGCATGGGACACAGACACACAAGAGGACAGAAGCTGCACGCACAGCGCAACTTTTGCTGCCAGGGCGCCATCCTCACCCATACCGGTTGCAACCCAATACTGGTGGCATGAGATAGTTGACATTTTCCTTGCATGCAAACACTGAGACGCACAGACAACAACAGTTAATCGAAGACGTCCCACCTGGCCAGGTCCCCCTTTTCTCTTCCCTGTGGCCCCAGCCAACCAGACCTACCTTCAAATCACCTGAAATGTTGGCTCCTGCCAAGATGCCAGTGGCTGATGGGAAGAAGATGGAAAATAAACCAAAGAAGCTGCCATCAGGGCCCCGCCAGTTGGGAACAAAATTCTGAGCAAAAATGGTGGCTGAAGGAGGAAAATAAATTTAATATTCAGGTTTATAAAGCTATTTATTATTTATTTATTTATTTTGTCCAATACACAATTATACACAATGAAGGTTATAGAGGATATAGTAGAGAAGAAATACAAGATATAGGAGAGACTATAGGACAGTGGACGGAAGGCACTCTAGTGTGCTTATGTACACTCCTTACTGACCTCTTAGGAATCTGGAGAGGTCAACCGTGGATAGTCTAAGGGTAAAATGTTGGGGGTTAAGGGATGATACTACAGAGTCCGGTAATGAGTTTGTTGGTTTATGCCTGAACTTAGGGGAGTGCATGGAGGGAGATGGGACAATCATATCCATGCAATCAAAGTCTTGTTTCTTGGACACATAAAATGAAGGGGCACAGCTTCCATCATTTATTTGGAATTGCCCTTTTGATATTTTTTTTTAAAAAAACCTTCTTATGTTGTGCCTGCTTGTATTCCTTTTAAAGCTTTTCAGGCTGGCCATTTTAAGACAGATAGACTTCAACTCCCAGAGTTCCACCGCCAGTTACTAGGGTTGAGAAGTCAATGTGCACTTCAGCTCCCAGAATCCCTCAGGCAACATAACTGGCTGTTGAATTCTGGGAGTTGAAGTCAACATGTCTTAAAGTGTCTAAGGTTGAAAAGTTAATGTGGACTTCAACTCCCAGAATCCCTCAGGCAACATAACTGGCTGTTGAATTCTAGGAGTTGAAGTCAACATGTCTTAAAGTGCTAAGGTTGAGAAGTCAATATGGACTTCAACTCCCAGAATCCCTCAGTCAACATAACTGGCTGTTGAATTCTGGGAGTTGAAGTCAACATGTCTTAAAGTTGCTAAGGTTGAGAAGTTAATGTGGACTTCAACTCCCAGAATCCCTCAGTCAACATAACTGGCTGTTGCATTCTAGGAGTTGAAGTCAACATGTCTTAAAGTGTCTAAGGTTGAAAAGTTAATGTGGACTTCAACTCCCAGAATCCCTCAGGCAACATAACTGGCTGTTGAATTATGGGCGTTGAAGTTTGTATGTCTCAAAATTGCCAAGACTGAGAAAACACTGTCCTTCAACCCACCTCTCTGCCACTCACCTCGGTAGTTGAAAAATCCTTTAGCCTGCTTCTCCTCAGTGGCTGGAATAACCGTCCCCACCACGTAGTTAATGAAGGAAATCATGATCACCACGAAAAAGAGAACTTGAGCCTTGCAAAACCAAGCAAACAATACATGACTGGCAGTTTGAAGAGTTGAGATCAGTCTTCCCAGATCTGGTCTCCTTCATGCAGACAAGTCCTGCACAAGACCAGTTTAGATTTCAGCTGTCTTCTCCCAACACATACTCCCTCTGGGTATTGGACTACAAACCCCATTGTGCCTGGCCTAAGTGACCATGTAGATTTGTTTGATGAAAGCACTCATTCGCCCCATCTTCTTGAGGGTTCTTCAGAAATGTTAGCCAAACCCTTCCAATGTGGCTATTATTTTTTTCCCCCACCTCGGCATTTCTAAGCTTCCATCTTCCTCAGCCAGAATGACAGAAGGACTTTCTTATCTTGGGTTTACTTAACTCAGGATTCCACACAAGGGAAAGGAGCTGATGGAGAATGGTTGCTCCACTTTGGTGTGTGCGAATTTTGTTCTAAAGCTAGAAATGGGTGACAGGTCCAAAGACTCCAGGAACTGTTCTTCAGATGCCAAATTTCTCCAAACTAGACATGATTGGGATGTAATTCCCCAAATCCTTTGCAGTTTTGGCCAACAACGCCTGAAGAATATCTAGCTATGAAAGCTAAATCTACAAAGATTGGGGAATCTACATTGCCTACCAATCTACACGGCCTTCCACTGATTTTTCAACAGCTATCGGCAAGACAATTCAGATTTCTACTCAGAGTAATCTCCTTCTCCCCAACTTGTAGGGAAGGGAGAGAAGGCAGGGGGTTCGAAAAGAGTTGAACACCTGTAGACCCACTCCCATTTTTAGAGGAGTTGGCCTTGCTCATTCCTGATCTACAATGCAATCATGATGGACAATGATCTTACATAGGAGGCAGTAGCGGGTTGCTACCACTATAGGCCACACCATAGCTCCAGTAGCGAGTGCCTGCGCATCTGAGTGAGATTTTGCTTCTATCCATGCACAGGAAGCAAAATCTCACGAAGGGATGCACCAGTGAAGGGCTCCCCATCACTGGCACTACCGGAATGCTCCTGGTGGCTGGCACGAGTAGGCGGGTGCAGGCACATCAGCATGAGATTCAGCTTCTGCGCATGCACAGAACCGAATCTCACGCTGATGCTCCAGGCAACTGGAGCTGTGCATGTAACTCGATTTTCACTACCGGGATGCTGTATTGCCCCTTACCAGCTGCAGCCCACTATGTGCAAGAGAGATTTTGGTGCTTTTTTGTGCATGCACAGAAGCAAAATAATTGCCAAAATCTCACTGTGTCTCCTTGTGAGGTTTGCTTCTTGAGCATGCGCAGAAGTAAAATATCGCTCAGACACATGCATGCACTCGCCAGTCACCTGGAGCTGCATGCAGAGTGCACCTGTAGCAGTGTTAAGTAGGAACCCCCACCTAATATGGGATGTGTAAACCATGGAAACACATAGTGAGAACCACAACGGAAGATGCTTACTCCCAAACCAGTCCAATCTTCCCCAATCCCACAATGACATTCTTACCTTAGCTTCCCACTCCATCCCAGCCAAGGATACTCCAAGCAGCACCGTCACAGTGATCACCCCGATGATGCGGATGTCATTGGTAGGGTCCACCATGCTTGAGTTATATTCCTTTGGAGAGAAAAATCCAACCGTCAGTCAATTGCAAATTCCCGAGATTTGACCAAGGGAATGTCCACCACCTTACTGACAGAACTCAAGATTTTATTTTTTTAAAAGGACAAGAGCTGATAGATTCCTAGCAAGTCCAGATGGACAGCGGTGAAAAAGCTCTGAAGAGGAACAGATGTTTCCGTGTCCATAAATCTTAGAAGGCAGCAGCTTTCTTTGAACTCTGAGAAAGAAGGTAGTATAGGAAGAAACGCAGGTTGGTCTCTTTCTGACTCCATGGGGCACAAGGGGGTGAAATCGGACAACTTGCCAGAAGCAACTGCAGCCAATACGCCATGGTCAACTCACCACACAACAACTTGCCATGGCCAACTTGTCAGGGGACAATTCACTGGGGGATGTTGTCAGTGTCCCATGCAGCTGATAGTGGGTCCTGTTTGAGAGGAGACCAACTCGGTGATGTGCCAGCAGTCTAGTTAAAGAGTGTGCCGAGCCAGCCCTGAATTTATCAAGGATGCACATGACAAAAGAAACGTAGAATTCCAGCAGATATTCAGGAGATATGAATAATATCTGATCCTGGACACTGATTCTGGACACAAGCTGTTTCAACTCCTACCCTCAAAACATCGCTACAGAGCACTGCACACCAAGACAACTAGACACAAGAACAGTTTTTTTCCCAAACGCCATCACTCTACTAAACAAATAATTCCCTCAACACTGTCAGACATTTTACCAAGTCTTCACTTCTATTTCTACTAGTTTTTCTCATCATTCCTATTATCCTTTTCCTCCCACTTAGGACTGTACGACTGTAACTTGTTGCTTGTATCCTAAGATTTTTATTAATATTGATTGTTTCTTCATTTGCTTATTTGATCCCTATGACAATCATTAAGTGTTGTACCACATGATTCTTGACAAATGTATCTTTTTCTTTTATGTACACTGAGAGCATCTCCACCAAGACAAATTCCTTGTGTGTCCAATCACACTTGGCCAATAAAATTCTATTCTATTCTATTCTAATGATTCAGTACTACGAACCAGATACATTAAAGTGTATAAAATAGTGTTTACTTTAGAAATAGCACAGTCAAGTTAAACTGTCAATATTTCTCAATGCAATAATAGTATTACAAGCCTTACTTTGCCTTACATATCAGACATACATTGCAGCTTACAAATACATACAACTATTGTCAAACACAAAGATCTTACTACATCAGTCACAGTGAATCAGCAGAATGAACAGAGCGAGAAGAGAGAGAAAATCATGCTTGCTGGCTCCCTCTTATGGCAATTTGCAATACTGCCTCTTAAAGCTATAGTACTTCGATACAAACAAACATTCATTGTTTGCTTGTTTATAAATTGCCAAAATTCAGGAATAATGGAAACATGCCCCAATCAAGCCAAGAAGGGGACTTCCCACCAGCCGCTCCGAGTCCTTGGAGAGGGGCGGCATACAAATCTAATAAATTATTATTATTAAATTAGTTATTATTCCCTTCCCACCAGTTCACATCCTACCTGCAAGAGGTCTCGTACCGTTTCTGCAAAGCCCACGGTATGCATGGCCACGGCCACGGCATTGGCAAAAGCGAAGATGAGCCCAATGGAGCCTCCCAACTCTGGCCCGAGGCTTCTTGAAATGAGGAAGTACGTCCCGCCTAAGAAATGGGAGCAATGCAATCAGCCCAGTCGCATTTCAAATCTATTTCATTTAGCGTGTGGCATCTACAGAGGTCAGGCAATCGCCGATACGCAACACTAAATTAATGAATTCATGATCGTAACTATGATTTAAGATGGAGCTAGCAGAGGTGGCCAAAGTTGCTGTTTTAAATAACAGAATAGCAGACTTGGAAGGGACCTTGGAGGTCTTCTAGTCCAACCCCCTGCTCAATTTATTCAGAATAACAGAGTTTGAAGGGGTTAACATTAGATAGCAGGATGACATTTGGACATCTCCCTCTTTCTCTCCTTCCCTGTCCCCCCTCCTGCTGTAAGAGACCAGCCCACCCATCTGCCAAAAGACGATAAGACTGGCCTCCCTTGCAGAGTTCTTAGTTCTACCTAAACATGCAATACTTAGGAGAAAAACCCCACAGTTTGTAGCCAAATCTATTTTAGAGCAATTTGTAAAGCAATTGGCGATGAACTTTCTGAGATTTTAGATCATGAAGAAACATTTTCTTTTTTTTAAAAAAAGGGTTTTATTTATTAATTTTTCCAAATTTTAAAAACAACATTAGTTTAATACAGATCTATGCCTGTTTTTCCCCCAGTCTGTTACATTTCTTATAATCACCTCTTTATAAGAACATACATTACATTGCATGTTTATATATTTCTCATTTTTTGTGTGTCCTTTCACATTTTATCCTAGTCTTTTGAGCCTTTATTGCTTATCCAATTCTAACAGTTATTCCAAATCTCATAGTATTCTGAGTTACTAGTTCCTTTGATCTCCATGGTCATCCTATCCATTTCTGCACATCTAAAGATTTTGTCTATGATATTATTTTCTGGTGGGGTCTCTGTTTTTCCAGAGTTTTGCATAGGATATTCTTGCTGCCATGGATATTGTGGAACAAACAAACATTTTCATTTTCATTTGTATAGATAGCTTGAAATTTATGAAATGTCAGGCAAAAAGTTAAGGTTGTAATTGTTTTGTTTTACATTTTACTGCCCTGAAGTCAGAAATTAATACTTTCTCCCCTCTTTCTTAGCCTGTCTCTCTTTCTCTCAGTTCTATCGCTTTTGTTTCTTTTTATCTTATAATCAAACTTAATTTTTTTTTTAAAAAAATCTATATTTAAAAAGAGGGAGAGATTGTCCAAATATTTGTGTCAGCGTTCCAATTATGTTCTCTGCGCACCCCAATGTTCTTGGGCTATTGAATAAATTGCTACCTGATTTGACTTTGCCATTGGTGGAGATGGCAGAAATGGACAATCCGGTGATGGTGGTCACAGTGACAGACAATAGAATAATCACCCAAGTCAGTGCTGCAAAATGAAAGAAGCCGTTTCAATTATCTTGTGCTGGAAGTTCTTTCTCACTCGAGTGGGCTGTCAGCTTTGGAAGCCAGATTAGCATCAGGAGCTTCCACGCAGCCCCATTCTTGTGCTCGGGAAACTGGGAGGGGAGATTGAGTAGAGCAGTGATGGCACGGGTGTCACAGGTGGCACACAGAGCCATATCTGCTGGCACGCAAGCCATTGCCCTAGCTCAGCTCCAATGCACGAATCCCAGCAGCTGGTTAGGTCCCACAGAGTTGGTCTTCTCCGGGTCCCGTCGACTAAACAATGTCATCTGGCAGGACCCAGGGGAAGAGCCTTCTCTGTGGCGGCCCCGACCCTCTGGAAACCAGCTCCTCCCAGGGATCAGGCCTGCCCCCACCCTCTTTGCCTTTCATAAACTTCTTAAAACCCACCTCTGTCGTCAGGCATGGGGGAACTGAGACATCCCCCCCCCTTGCCTACGTAGCTGTATGTATGATATGTTTGCGTGTATGTTTTTTTATATACAGTGATCCCCCGGTTATTGCGTCCCCAACCATTGCGAACAGGGTAATTTGCGATTTTTGAACCCGGAAGTCAAAACACCATCTGCGCATGCGTGCCCTTTTTTTCTATGGGCACGCATGCGTAGATGGGCCGGGCAAATCAGCTGCTGGGCGGCTTCCCTGGGTCTTCTCCTGACTCCTAAAGCGGGGAAGTTCGCCAGGAGTCAGCGGAGAAGCTGCGCGCCTGTTTTAAAAGATCGGAGCCGGCCTGGGGGGGCTTTCCAGCAACCCACGAGCCCCCAACCCGGGCTCGTGGGTTGCTGGAAAGCCCCCCCAGGCCGGCTCCGATCCCCCAGGCCGTGTCTCCTTCTCCCTTCTCCTCCTCTTCTTCCCCGCTCTTCCATCCTTCGCCGCCGAGGTCGCCAGGAAGGGAGAAGAAGAGTCAATGAAGGGCGCCAGCCGCCGCCTCGCCCAACGCAAAGCGCAAGAGCCCAGACCCGGAGGCAACCCGCTCGGTGTCTGCGGCGCTTCGAGTTTCTCCTCCCGGAGGCGCGCTCGGCGCTCGCTGCAGCGGGGGAAGACCCAGGGAAGGTTCCTTCGTCCGCTGCCCATGGAAAGGGGAAACCCGTATCTTCGGCTGCAGCGAGCGCCGAGCGCGCCTCCGGGAGGAGAAACTCGAAGCGCCGCGGACAGCGAGCGGGTTGCCTCCGGGTCTGGGCTCTCGCGCTTTGCGTTGGGCGAGGCGGCGGCTGGCGCCGTTCATTGACTCTTCTTCTCCCTTCCTGGCGCTCGCTGTCCGCGGCGCTTCGAGTTTCTCCTCCCGGAGGCGCGCTCGGCGCTCACTGCAGCCGAAGATCCGGGTTTCCCCTTCCCTGGGTCTTCCCCTGCTGCAGCGAGCGCCGAGCGCGCCTCCGGGAGGAGAAACTCGAAGCGCCGCGGACAGCGAGCGCCAGGAAGGGAGAAGAAGAGTCAATGAACGGCGCCAGCCGCCGCCTCGCCCAACGCAAAGCGCGAGCCCAGACCCGGAGGCAACCCGCTCGCTGTCCGCGGCGCTTCGAGTTTCTCCTCCCGGAGGCGCGCTCGGCGCTCGCTGCAGCCGAAGATCCGGGTTTCCCCTTTCCATGGGCAGCGGACGAAGGAACCTTCCCTGGGTCTTCCCCCGCTGCAGCGAGCGCGAGCGCGCCTCCGGGAGGAGAAACTCGAAGCGCCGCAGACAGCGAGCGGGTTGCCTCCGGGTCTGGGCTCTTGCGCTTTGCGTTGGGCGAGGCGGCGGCTGGCGCCGTTCATTGACTCTTCTTCTCCCTTCCTGGCGACCTCGGCGGCGAAGGATGGAAGAGCGGGGAAGAAGAGGAGGAGGAGGGAGAAGGAGACACGGCCTGGGGGATCGGAGCCAGCCTGGGGGGGCTTTCCCTTTCAGGGCGGGCGAGCGGCGGGCGCGGCAGCAGCGAGGAGTTCGCGTGGGCGGCGGGGAAACCCCAATCTTCGGCTCCTCGCTGCTGGGAAGTAAAAACACCATCTGCGCATGTGCAGATGGTGTTTTTACTTCCGCAGCGCTACTTCACGAAAACCCGCTCGTTGCGGGGGGTCCTGGAACGGAACCCTCGCAACGAGCGGGGTATTACTGTATTGGGGTTTTTTAGGCTTTTTAATGTAAAATTGTTATTTTAAACTTTAATATTAGATTTGTTACTGTATATTGTTTTAATCACTGGTGTGAGCTACCCCGAGTCTGCGGAGAGGGGCAGCATACAAATCTAATAAATAATAATAATAATAATAATAATAATAATAATAATAATAATAATAATAATGTGTGTGTTGGCCAGCTGATTTTTGGCTCACCGGGAGGCTCTGGGAGGGGTTTTTGGCTTCCGGAGAATCTCTAGGGGGTGGGGGAGGGAGTTTTTACACTCCCGCAACTCCAGGGAAGCCTTTGGAGTCTGGGGAGGGTGAAACATGAGCCTACTGGATCTATCAGAAGTTGGGAAACAGGCCATTTCCATCCTCCAGGGGCCTCTGGAGGTGGGCAGGTAAAACTGTTTTCATCCTCCCCAGGCATTGAATTAGGGGTCTGGGCACTTGCGCATGCGCAATAATGTATACCCACGCTCTTTCGGCACCCAAGAAAAAAAAGATTCGCCATCACTATAATAGAGGGAATGTAGTTAGACGTAGTAGCATCCGTATTGGGTTGCTACCGGTACAGATAAGGATGCCGCACCAGTAGTAAAAATTGAACTGCGTGTGCAGCTTTGGTTTTCTGATGCACGCGCATCCCAGTGTATTTTTGCTTCTGCACATGTGAATAAAGCAAAATCTTGCAAGAGGAAGTGCACGCATGTGACATTTCAGTGATTTTTTGCTTCTGAGCATATGCGGAACAAAAATATCGCCAAAATTGCGTGCGTGCATCCTCTTATGAAATTTTGCTTCCTGCGCATGTGCAGAAGCAAAAACGTGATGGGACGCACACACAGTAATGGGCAGCCAAAATTTTTACTGCCACACTGTGAACGTGGCTTATTTTGTGGGTGTGGCTTGATGGTCATATGACTGGGTAGGAGTGGCTTGAATTATCATCATAGTTCAAGTGAACTGTTAAGTCTTCTGTGTGTGTGTGTGTGTGTGTGTGTGTGTTTGCGGTTTTGATTTACTGAAGGGAAAACCTGGAACTCTTAGATTTTGGTTTTTCCCAGATGTGCCCATACACCTACTCCAATAAATGGGAACTTAGAGAAAATGTCTAACTCGGAGTTTTTCATTGGAGTTCGGTTCTTCTGCAATGCTGGTAGGGGGTTCTCCGACTTCCGTACCTCCTAGGCAGGGGCTCCAAACTGGGCAACTTTAAGACTCCTGGACTTCCCCAGCCGGCCATGCCTTTTAAGTTATGGCAAATGAATGGGACAGGACTTACCTATGCCTGCTTGTGCAGTGATCCAAGGAAGCCGGAGGTACAGGATCACACCCCAGATGTTAAGCATGCACCGAATCTAGAAGGCAGAAGCAGCAGAGAGTAACTGGGAAGGACCACCGAAGGAAAGCCCCGAAGGAAGGTCAGAGATGGGATGCCAGGAACACTTCAATTAGCTCTGTAAGGTCACAAAATATAGAATACTGAATAACAGAGTTGGGAGAGATCTTGGGAGTCCCTCGCAGCCGGCTTTCCAGAGGAAGCTGTGAAGGAAGGAACGTGACAGACAATTGCTGCGCTAGGATGCTGCGTTTGCTCTCCTTAGCGGCCCAGGCATTCGAGTGTTATGCTGGAACACACACACACACACACACAATCAGGGATGGGTATTTGTTTCCAGAGGGTAAGTCATTTGTGTATCAGGTTTGGTCAAAGTTGCTTGAGGCATCCCAGAGTTATGCTGGAACACATACACACAAACAAACACACACACACACATTTTATATATACTGCTCAAACAATTAAAGGGAACACTCCAAGAACACGTCCTAGATCTAAATGAATGAAATATTCTCACTGAATATTTTGCTCTGTACAAAGTTGAATGTGCACAACAGCAGGTGAAATTGATTGTCAATCAGTGTTGCTTCCTAGGTGGACAGTTTGATTTCACAGAAGTTTGATTGGCTTGGAGTTATATTGTGTTGTTTAAGTGTTCCCTTTATTTTTTTGAGCAGTGTATATTTATTTGTTTGTTTATTTGATTTCTATATATAGATAGAATGTCAGGGAAAGAATACTGGAGTTTATTCAGAGCGTCTGCCTCTCCGTGGATCTATTTTGTGGGGTTTTTTCCTTTCTTTTTTGACAATTATTGCAGTATAACTATTCTTAACATTTATTCAAATGAACACAATATTTAAATGTAGTCGTGTCTTTGGGTACTTAAGATCCATTCCAGTAGTGGTTCTAAAACCCTTTACTACTGGTTTGCGTGTGTGCATGATTGCTTCTGCATATGCACAGAAGCATCCTGGGTGAGTGGGCGGAGTTTCCCACTGCTGGTGCTACCAGTACTTAGAACTGGGCCCAACCTGGAGCAATCCACCACCTGTCCATTCAGTATCAAGAAGTTACGACTTTAAGAAACTATAATGTTGAGGCTTTGGAGATTTAAGCTTAATTTGTACCCCTGCTTTAGGATTGCTAGAATTATATAATGAAAATTGGACAAGAGACCAGAGCAAATAAATGAATGCGTTGCCCTTTAGATGAGACCAAACTGGTCCAGGATGGTGGAAACTGTAGCCCAGAGCATTGAGTGGGTTGGAAAGGATCCTGTGAGATTTAGATGATCTGCGAAAGCTACTCACCATCACCCCCTTGACCCACCCGAATCGGACAGGCTCTCCTTGATTCTTCTCTTTCTCCTTAGCCGCCTCCCCTTCCGCCACTTCTTCGGAGAAGCTGTTGCTTCTGTGGGCTTCGTACCTCGGGGGGTGCCGGTGGATATTTTCTTGCTGGAGAAACACACAGACAGAGAGGACGGGTTCTAAGGGGGAAGGATATTAGTTTGATAAAAAGTTTGGAAAATGTGGCGGTGCCCATAGGCCTGGGAAGCATCAGGAATAGGATGGTTATCTCAATGTGTTTCCCTTGGAGGACTTCACTCTGAAACAGAAGGAGCTCAGGAGAAGACGGAAGATTTATAATGTTGCTTTTAGGAAGGAAATGGGCAAGCAGAACTTCCATTGGGAAGAGACAACAGCAGTAGCTGTGGTTGTAAAGGATATCAGGGAGGGGAAGGGAAGGAGAAGGATGAAGGGGAGAGGAGGGTGAAGAAGGGGAGGTAAGGGTGAAGAAGGGAAGAGTGAAAAGGGGAAGGATAAAGAAAGGGAGGGGAAGAGAGTATGAAGAAGAGAAAGGGAAGGAAGGATGAAGAAGGGAAGGGTGAAGAAGGGGAAGGATAAAGAAAGGGAGGGAAAGAGGATGAAGAAGAGGGTGAATGAAAAGGAAAGGATAAAGGGAGGGAAAGAAAGGATGAAGAAGAGAAAAGGAACGAAGGATGAACAAGAGGGAAGTGTGAACAAGGGGGAGGATCAGGGGAAGGGGATGGCTCTGAATTAGTGGGAATATACCTTAAGAAAGGAGTGCAGATCCGCAAGGGTTGGTCTCGGCTTCCTGATTTCACTACAGATCCTGGTGTTGGCATAGTTTTCATAGTTGGGCACAACATCCACAGTGTTATACCCAAAGGTCTGCATGTAGAAGGTGCTGTTATGGGTACAGTGGCTGGTTTGAGTGATGTCATAGGGAGAACCCCCAGTTTGGCTGAAGGGGTTGGGGCCGCTGCCCTCCGGGCTGAACAGGGTGCTAATGGTGAAGCGGCCATTCAGACATTCCCGATCTCCTCCTCGTTCGATCCCCGGCAGCTCCACCATCTCATGCCCTCCCCTCTTCATCTCGATTCCCACTGAAAGCACAGATCCCAGGGAAGGGGTGCGTGCAGATTGGGGTCTGTAATGCGGTGGGTCAGACATGTGGGCTTTTTATCGGCTACGAAACCAGAAAAAGCTGGCCCCAAAACAATGGTCGGAGAGATTCCGGCGCTCGTGGCTAAAAACAGTAGCCTGCAGGAATATCACACTCACCAATTCCAGTTCTAGATCAGGACACTGATAACAGATTTGGTATTAAGTCCTAAGGAGAAAAGCTGATGAAAAATCCCACTTAAAAAAGAAGGCTGAAACAAGACTTCTGCTGTGGTTCATTTTGTTTCAGTACATTAAGTTTCTCTTATCTTCTCATTAGCTGGGAAGGAATTGGGGCACAGCTTTATTGATTATTTTACGAGAATGAATCTAATGTGCCTGACTTTCCCTAAACTACTGTATTTTTGGGGGTATAAGACGCACCTTAGTTTTCAGGGAGTGAAATATGGGGAAAAATCTATCTACCAGGTATTTATCTGGCTAGCGTCCTTAGTCTAGTCAGCTTCAGCACATTATATTATCCCCTGGTTAGGACTGGAAAAAAAATATTTGGAAGGATATGCTGATAGTCCAGATAGTGACATAGGGGAAGGTTTGGTAAGGAAGGTTTGCCTATTTGCTAATGAATCTAAAGTGTGCAATAGGGTTGATATTCCTGGAGGTGTCTGTAATATGGCAAATGATTTATCTTTACTAGATAAGTGGTCAAAGCAATGGAAACTGCAATTTAATTTTTCCAAATGTAAAATAATGCACTTGGGCAAAAATCTGAGTATTGTATTGGCAGTTCTGTGTTAGCATAAACTTCAGAAGAGTAAGATTATGGGGTAGTGATTTCTGAGTCTCCAAATGGGTGAATAGTGCAGTCAGGCGGTAGGGAAAGCGAGTAGAATGCTTGGCTGCATAGCTAGAGGTATAACAAGCAGGAAGGGGGACATTGTGATCCCGCTGTATAGAGTGCTGGCAAGACCACATTTGGAATACTGTGTCCAGTTCTGGAGACCTCTTCGGAGAGGGGCGGCATACAAATCCAAATAATAAATAAAATAAAATAAAAAAAGATATTGATAAAATTGAACAATAAAATTGAATGTCCAAAGACAGGCTACAAAAATGGTGGAAAGTCTTAAGCATCAAACTTATCAAGAAAGACTTAATGAACTCAATCTGTATAGTCTGGAGGACAGAAGGGAAAGGGGGAACATGATCGAAACATTTAAATATTTTAAAGGGTTAAATAAGGTTCAGGAGGGAACTGTTTTCAATAGTAAAGTGAACACAAGAACAAGGGGCCACAGTCTGAGGTTAGTTGGGGAAAAGATTAAAAGTAATGTGAGAAAATATTATTTGACTGAAAGAGTAGTAGATGCTTGGAACAAACTTCCAGGAGACGTGGTTGGTAAATCCACTGTAACTGAATTGAAACATGCCTGGGATAAACATATATCAATCCTAAGATAAAATACAGGAAATAGTATAAGGGCAGACTAGATGGATCATGAGGTCTTTTTCTGCTGTCAATCTTCTATATTTCTATGTCCAGAATGCAGCTGCGCAAACTGTTATGGGTGTACCTCGGTACGCCCATATAACACCAACACTCCATATGCTGCACTGGCTACCAATTAGTCTCCAATCATAATTCAAGGTGTTGGTTATCACCTATAAAGCCCTATGTGGCTTAGGCCCTGACTATTTACAGGACTGTCTCCTGCCACATATCTCCCAGAGATCTATTAGATCGCACAGAATTGGCCTCCTCTGGGTCGTGTCAATCAAACAATGTAGGTTGGTGGGACCATGGGAGAGGGCCTTTTCTGTTGCTGCCCCAGTTCTATGAAACCAACTCCCACATGATGTTCATACTGCTCCCACTCCATTGGCTTTTCGAAAAGCTGTTAAAACCTGGCTTGTCGACAGGCCTGAGGATTGTGAACTTAACATCAGACGTGCCCGAATTCATGTTTGTTTGGTGTGTATGTTGTTAGACTGATTTGGGGTTTTTTAATGGGCTGTTAGGGTTATGGGGTTTTAATTATCATTCTTCTTATTGTATTATTGTATTGTTTTTTTTATTGTTGTAAGCCGCCCAGAGTCCTACAGGATTGGGCAGCATAGAAGATGAATAAATTATTAAATTAAATTAAATTTGTCTTCCGCATGGAGTTGGCTTTGTCAGAGGATTGTAAAAGATGAATGCAGGCCACTGGCCGATTGGCCGAATTTTGATCATGGGACCACAGGGATGCTGCACGGCCATAAGTCATTTTTTTTCAGTGCCGTTCGAATGGTCACTAAATGAGTGGTTGCAAAGTCAAGGATTGCATGTAGTCAAGGAAGTCACTGGAAGCCAGAGGTGCATGTGTACACCAAGTCAATCAATGCCTGTCGGAATGATCTGTTTTTCCCGATTAATATCCCTTTCAAATTACATTTTTCAATTTTTTAAACACAACCCTTCCTTCTATGTATATTTATATTGTTATAGTTAGATTAAGATTTGATATGAATGGTTATCTTTTCTTTCCTTCCCGGGATATAAAAAGAAGTAAATTTGGAAATTTCTTTTTTTTAAGGGCAGTTACAATGAGGGTTTTTTAAAAAGTAAGAATGAATTTAAGGATATAAGAAATGTATTCTAGCACGATGGCACAATTTTGGTAGATAAACAGCAAATAGCCGCGAGAAATTGAGATAGCTAAAGGCACTTCAAATCAGGGCGAAGGAGAATACTGTATTTGAAATCCGGATGATAGGATTTGAAAAGGAGGTAATACAGGATGAATGATATGTACAGAATAAATTGGATAAATAATCAGGAAATTTGGATTAAGAATTTGACATTTGGTATTACAGTAATCCCTCGCTACTTCGCGGTTCATCTTTTGTGGATTTGCTTCTTCACGGGTTTTCAAACGGGGCTTAAATCCATTAAATCCATTGAAAATTTTAAATCCATTAAAAATCCATAAAATTCTTCTACAGCACTACTGTACTCTATTAAAGAAACTGGTAGGATTATCACATGTAGTTCCAGCTGAGAAACATTATAGAATGACTGTTTAACGCAAAGGGTGGGTTTTAAAAGTCCCAAATATTCGTTAAATACATAAAAAACTATCTTTCCTCTACTTTACGGAAATTCATTTTTCACGGGTGGTCTTGGAACGCATCCCATGCGAAAAACAAGGGATCACTGTATATTGTATTGTATTCCAATTTGAGGTATGTGAATTTGAATCTCTGTAAGGTGTGGAAAAACAATAAAAAATTATTTTAAAAACCCACCCCAAAAATCATTCCTTTCAGCCGGGGATTCCAACTTACCGCCAGTACCGGTGCTGAAGTGCACGCAGCTCGGGTGACCTGTGGGCAAGATTTGGCTTCTGTGCATGCGCAGGAAACAAATCTCGCAAGAAGACACATGGGTGCATGAGATTTTGGTGATTTTTTTTTGCTTCTGTGCATGTGTGGAAGCAAAAAAAATCACCAAAAATTGCTGAAATCTCACGCGTGTGTGCCCTCTCATGAGTTTTCACTTCCTGCGTATGCGCAGATGCCAAATGTTGCTCTGATGCGCCCGTCACCCAGAACTACGCACACAGCTCCATTTCTGCTACAGGTGTGGCATTCCCCCCCCCCCGTTCCAGTAGGAACCCAGTACTGATCCCTTTCCAATAATCAATAACCATTACATTTTAAGAAAAGTTACTCTCACTGTTACTTTTCCTGATTCGTATATGATAACAGAGTTCCAGCCAACGAGCCATGGAATGAAAGACTGAAAACATATGGAGAGGAAGATGTTCAAGCTGAAGAAAAGGAGACTGTGAGAATATATGAGAACTCGATTGGTCTAGAGCAGTGTTTCACAACCTTGGCAACTTGAAGATATTTGGACTTCAACTCCCAGAATTCCCCAGCCAGCAAATGCTGACTGGAGAATTCTGGGAGTTGAAGTCCAGATATCTTCAAGTTGCCAAGGTTGGGAAACACTGGTCTAGAGCAGTGTTTTTCAACCAGTGTGCCGCGGTACACTAGTGTGCCATGAGACAGTCAGGTGTGCGGTGGGGAAATGAAACATGGGTCCCCAAACTACGGTCCATGTGCTAGATATGGCCCGCGGAGGCCATTTATCCGGCCCACCGCCAGCCGTCTCCATCCGAACATAAATATTCTCCTCAGAATCCCTCCAGCTATCAGCAACAGGAAGAGGAGAGGCAAAGGGAATGCTCACTGACCAATCACCTTCTAGGATTCATCCCGACCACTAGCAATGAACCAATAGCAGGCTGCCTCTCATCCACACCCTAGGAAGGTCCCTGCTCAGGTTGCTACGCACTTGTCATTGTGTGACAATCCTGGTCAGGACTGGAGGTAAATGTCGCCACCACTAGATGAAGCCTCAGCCTTAGCTGGTTATGTCTATGTATAATATGTACTGTGTTAGAGTATCGTTTTGTGTCAGTTTGGTTGGTGGTGTGCTCCAGGATTTTGCAAAAAATGTGCCGCAGCTCAAAAAAGGTTGAAAATCACTGGTCTAGTGCAGGCATAGGCAAAGTTGGCTCCTCTATGACTTGTGGACTTCAACTCCCAGAATTCCTGAGCCAACCATGCTAGCTCAGGAATTCTGGGAGTTGAAGCCCAGGTGTCATAGAAGAGCCAACTCTGCCTACCCCTGGTCTAGTGGTTAAGACATCAGGATAAAACATGGGAGACGGGAAGTCCTAGGTCAGTCTTAGCCATGAAAGCCAGCTGGGTGACTGTGGGCCAATCACCAGGAGATGGGGAGCTCTAGTCCCACCTTAGACAAGAAAGCTGGTTTGGTGACTGGGCCAATCGCCAGGAGATGGTGAATTCTAGTCCTATCTTATCCATGAAAGCAAGCTAGGTGACATTGGCCTGGTTCCTATTTCTGTGTGTGTGTGTGTGTGTGTGTGTGTGTGTGTGTGTGTGTGTGGTGTGTGTGTGTGTGTGTGTGTGTCCTTCAGCCCAACCTCAAAGGGTAGTTGTTATAGGGGAAAATAGGAGGAGGAAGCCATGTTGAATATGTTCACTGCCTTCAGTTAGAGGTAAAAAAATAAAGCGGGATACAAATCAATCGATAAATGATTTCAATTTTCAAGCTCGTAGGTAAATGAAAGTAGTAAGTGAAAGCTCAGGAACAGTTTCCCATAATTATGGTGACTGTGATCTTTATTCAGAAGGAAAAAACCTCCAGATCGTAGGATCCGTACAACAGTAGGACAGTCGGATTGTAGAGAAAAGAGAAGTGAGATCGGGCACTCTGCATGAACCAAAATCAAAATCAATCTAAAAATCAGTTTGCCAGACGATGAACGCACAACCATCTGTTCTTCTCTGGCTAGGCGGCACATTTAAAGTTCTCGCCACTCAGGAAAAAGTGAGATGGAAAGAAAATCTGTTAGAAAGTCAGTTTACTTTGGCCCTTCCGACCTTTGTCCCAGAAAAGCATTGAGCCGTAGCTGCGGGCACAGCAATTTTTAAAGTTTAGGGAGGCTGCAGAGGAAATCAAGTACAGTCTCCAGGGGCTGACATTTGAGATTTCTAAATCCTTGCATTTGGGGAGGGGAGGGGGAAGACGTACACTTCTGCTGACTGATGGCTAACTGCAATTTGGCAATTCAAAACTCACCAGGCTCAAGGTTGACCCAGCCTAGCATCCTTCCAAGGTCTGTAAAATGAGGACCCAGATTGTTGGGGGCAACAGGCTGACTCAAACAACTTTAAAACAGTGTTTTAGGGCTGTAAAACAATGTAAAGTGGTATATAAGTCTAAGTGCTATTGCTATTGACCCCCCTCCTTCACTTCCATCCATCCATCCAGTATTCCTAATATGATTGGATTGCTTATTTGTACCCAGACTATCATTAAGTATTGTACCTCATGATTCTTGACAAACATATCTTTTCTTTTATGTACACTGAGAGCATCTGCTCCAAAGACAAATTCCTTGTGTGCTCAATCACACTTGGCCAATAAAGATTTCTATTCTATTTTATTCTTAATTGTTGTGGGAATCCATGGCTGACTCTGCTCACTGCCAGCAGTTTGATCCTCACCAGCTCAAGATTGACTCAGCCTTGCATCCTTCCGACGTCCGTAAAATGAGGAGCAAGAGGCTGACTCTTAGAGAGGGCTGTAAAGCACTGTGAAGTGGTATATACCACACTTTTGCTATTGCTATTTTAAGTTATTAAAATCAGGGCATGGATAGGAAGCCTGGAAGCAGGCTTTGCAAGAACAGTTCAAGGTTGGGGACCCAGAGTAACGACAGCACAGCTACTTGAAGGAGTTATTAATCATCTCCTACCTACCTGCCCAGCAGCAGTGGAAAACTTTAAAACAAGAATTAATTTTGCCTTAATGGCCCTCATAAGATCCGGGGTTGACTCACACTGTTCCTTTAGCTCCTTGGAGGAGTTTGAGCTGGTGCTCATCCTAAGCAACCTGACACAACTGTGGAGAGGATAACATGGGAGTGAAGAGCCTCACTCCGACGCTGGAGGAATGGCTGTAAATCTCATCCTACAAATACCGGCTCACAGTTGGAAAACCTGTTGGAATAATTACTCCCTATTCAAAATGCTGAATTGGGCCGACTGCTGAAGGGGAGCGATTTGCCAAGTCACTTAGCAACTTTCAAGCTTAGACAGATAATGAGCTGTTGGGGGGGGGGGGGATTGGAATCCAGGACTGCCACTCCGTTTTGCCAGCTAATGCAAAACCGAGCCAGTTTTCTGTTGGGCTGTGAAGGGTGATTAGGCAAAGGCACAATAAATGAAGTTTTATTTTTAGCTGCTGCATTGTAGTGGGTTTAAGGTTTTTGTTTGGAATCTTTGGCTCCGATTACCGCTACTGATGGCAAGGGTCTCTTCTCCTCTCCAAATTGGAAGGGTGGGGGGGAGAACAGACTTCCTCCAAAAGTGAAGTACAGGTAGAGCATTAAAAATGATGATAATCCCAAAGATGATGTGTTTGTTTCAGGTAATGCCAGGTGTCTTACCTGGGGTAAAAATAAAAGAATGGGATAGAAGACTAAACTATTGGATAGAAGAGGATAAAAGACCAGGAATAAGAGAGGCTGTACAGTTGATGAAAGCTATAGGCAACCGTTTCTTCTCTCCAGAGCAGTATTGGGTTGCTACTGGACCGGGGGGGGGGGGGGGGGGGAGGGTTGCCATCCTACGGGTACATTGGCCCAAGATTTGGCTTCTGCGCATGTGCCAGGAGCCAAATCTCACGCAAGGACGTGCGCACCACAAGATTTCAGCAATTTTCACTGATATTTTGCATGCACGGAAGCAAAAAAAAAAGCCAGCGGAAATCATTGAAATCTCGTGCTCGTATGTGTCCTTGTGTGAGATTTGGCTCCCGGTACATGTGCAGAAGCCGAATCTCATGCCGACGTGTGCAGGTGTGCACTGTGCTCCAGCTGACTGGTGGGCGCATGCACCGGAAGCGAGATCTCACGCGAAGACGCATGCATGAGCAAAATTTTGGCGGTATTTGCTGGTTTTTTTGCATGCACAGAAGCAAAAAAAAAAAATCGGCAAAGTCACTGAAACCTCATGCTCGTACGTGTCCTCCTGCGAGAGTTGGATTCTGGCACATGAACCTAAGAAGAGCCCTGCTGAATCAAGCCAAAGAATCGAGTCCAGCATTCTGTGTCACACAGTGGCCCATCAATTGTCCATGGGGATCTTGAGCAGAAAGAGAAGGCAGAACCCTCCCTTTCCCTTGACCCCCAACAAATGGGACCCAAGGGAACCCTGCCTGCCTCAACCAACATAGAGGCGGCACTTGGACATCTGTTTCAATAACCACCGATACACTTGGCATCCATGAATCTGTCTAATCTTGCCTTGAAGCTATCAAGGCTGACAGCTGTCACAACCTCTTCTGGAAGTGAATCCCATAAACCAACATGCCAGAAGCTGAATCTCGCACCCGATCATAAAACAATGTCTGTAGAGATTCTCAGCCCTGGTCATCCCAAAGGTGCTTTCTCAAAAGGCAACTGGACTTTTTTCTTGAAGATGTTTCGCTTCTCATCCAAGAGGCTTGAGCTGAAGAATTTCTTGGGTGGAAAGCGAAACGTCTTCAAGTAAAAACCAAGTCCAGTCGCAATTTGAAAAATAAAACACCTTTGGAGCAATCGTTAAGCCAACTAACTCAGAGCTTTCACTCAAAGCTCAAAGTGGCCAGGATTAAATTATCCCACTTTGGACACACTATATTGCAAAGACTCAGCTTTTTGGAGCAAGTTCTGATGTTGGGAAAGGTGGAAGGGATGAGTAGAAGACAAGCAGCAGCAAGGTAGATGGACACAAGTTAGAGCAGTTGTAGGCATCATTGGAAGACTCAAAGGATCAGGTTAGTAACAGATCACTACAAAAAAAATCTACCTATGTTGCAAAGGTGTGCTTCACATTCTGTCACTACTAGTTCGCCCAGCAATGGAGATGCGAGCATGCGCCATCAGCGCATATGTGCAATGTCAAATGTTAACAGTTTGCCATCCTGGAGTAGTAGAACCAGTAGAGGAATGGAGGGAAATGAGTTTGGGGAACCTACAAAATTTGAGTAATACAGGCTGGAATTGTAACTGGTCAATTGTTTGTGTAAAGAAAGTGTTGCTTCACCTTCCATGGGGCTGATATTAGGCAAGCATTTTGAAGAACGCCTCTGCTTTAGGGATGCAACTTTGGTTAAAATATTTCAGTTAAAATGTTTATTCCGAGATAGAACCTTTTTTAGACCACACATACATGGTAGAGCATGAATATCCTTCTGATTTTATAGCTTTATTTTCTACACATTTATTTGCAATTACGGCAACATGAAATATCCTATTTCCATTTTTCCTGCTAGTTTCCAAGTCATCGTCATAACACTTCTAAACATGACCTACCAGCAAAAGGTATTGAGTTTTTTTCAAGGAAAAAAAACAACCATATAACTTTTTGTCAAAACTCAACCACCAAAATGGTCCATATCCCATCAGTCAATCAATGATTGATTATAATGCATTTTGAAGACCAAATCTTCAACAATTCAATCCTTTGAATGTAATTTTATCTTGATTGGGATTTATATTTTTATTGTTTCAGAGATATTTTCATGTTAGGATTTTAATACTTTAATGCTGTTGATTGCCCGGAATTTGTTTCATTAAGACCAGGTTGGCAAATACAGTAAATTTAATAAATAAACAAGTACATTAAAAAAACACATGGTATTTGGCCCCAACAAAATTAGCTAAAATATATCCTAATTTAAATGTGAGTTTTTGGAAGGGTAAAAAAGAACAAAGCACCTTCTTTCAAATTTGGTGGTTATGCCCCGAAGCGAGAAAATATTGGATTAAAAATACACAACTGGTTACAAGAAATTACAAGATTAACTGCAGAATTTACCCTGGAACGCTTACTACTTGGAATATTCAAAAATTAACATAGTAAAAATATGACATATCTGATTTACACATCACCACAGCAGTAAGACTCATATACGCACAGTATTGGAAGAATCCTAACTTACTCACTAAAAGTTTAATAATTAAGAAAATTGATGATTGCGCAGAAATGGATGGATTAACTATAGAACTAAGGGGGCAAAAAGACTCAGATTATTATGATTGATATCAATGGACTGATGATAGAAGATGAAAAAAGAAAAATGAAACAAGGACGTAGAATTTTGTAAATACTGTAGATATTGTAATGCATTAATATGAAATCTATGTAAATTTGATGGTGTAGAATTGCTTAAAGATTTATTGTGATTTTTAAGATCTGAAAAATCAATAAAGAAATTTAAAATAAAAAGTACACACCTACCCAGAACCCCACCATTTTCTTTCTCACTGGTTTCCCACCCCAATTACTGTATCTAAGATGTGAAAAATCATCAGTTCTGTGGGATTTGTACTAAGTTAAGAGATCCTCTCGCTTGGGACGTATTTTTCTGAAGGAGCAGTGGAGCTTTTTTGATGCTGTTGCCTGTCCGTTCAGCAAAATCTGGACCAATCTAAACGGCCTCGACGTCTTCAGGTTCCGGAGGAGGAGGGAAGTTAATGGCCATTCTGCTTCCAGGACTCAGCGGTGACTTTGGAGCGAATGATCCACATCTCGGTGACAAGTTGTGCAAGTGGTATGATGCGACCCTGGTGTAGTGAAATAGCCGGATAGTAAGACGCACTTTTTGTCGGCCTGATTCACAACACCAGCTGCAGCAACAATACCGGATCGTCAGTCTGGAGCTTCTGACTTCTCGTCCGCTTTGAAGAACTGAGCTTGTTTCAGGATAAATCACATTAAAAAGAACCCACCCGTCCACACACATGCCCCCAAGCATTTCCTGAGGATGGTTTGATTGAACAGCTGCATAAAATCTCCCTATGCAAAGCTCCATTCCTCTCTGGGTTTTGGGGTTGGACTAGAGGACCTCCAAGGTCCTTCCAGCCATATTAATGTTGAGGAAACAGCAGAAAGATAAACGTAACTATCAGATACTAAAGCCAAGAAGCATCAGCAGGAAGATCTATTTGCACAGATCGCTTACTTTTAACCAATTACTAGTGAATAATAGAAATAAATACACCTAAAGTCCCAATATTTCCTTTCCTTCTTTCTCTTGATGCAACATAAATGCTTCAACACAGATTCCCCCTCTAATGATCTCCAAGTGAATTAATAATTATTAATAATTAATAACAACAACAACAAGGGGCTTTGGAGGTCTTCTAGTCCAACAGGGGCAGGAGATCCTACACTATAAATTGGACAGGCTGGCAGGAAATTCTCTTAAGCTGGAGTTCTACACAGTTGGGGGACAACAAGCTGAAATAAAGGTAGATCCACAGAGCCCTCCCCCCAAAAAGTCAGTTGATGGCTGTGCAATTGCCCCTTTTTTGCATGCATATATTTATTTGCAAATTATTTCTTCCTTCCCCTGAAAGGTCACTCAAAATTAGAGTTAACCTAGAAATAATCTTTCATTCTAAGAACCACGTCTCTATATTGTTGTATAGGGCTTGTATCTGGGAATAATTAATATGGCAATCAAATGAAAGTGATGCTCAGAATTACTTACATTTTTAAAATACTGATTGTTTAATAATGATATTATGCTTCTTTGTTGCAGTCTAAACTGAGGAATCCTTAGGGAAATCCACAGTGTAAGTCACAAATATTTTAAACATGCAAAGAGGCACTATAAGCTAACTTTATTCACTAATTATCTCAAATGTATAGTAGTATTTAATTTCCATTATTTACCACTAACTAATCAAATAGCATTTTTAACTTAGTAACTGTTACTAGTAACTGTTAAAGACTGTTCATTCCAGTTTTTCTCCCAACCTGATTGGAAAAGCTTTTCATTGGACATATTTATTGTTAACAGGAATTGTGTGCCATCAACTCCCAGTAACCTTGGCCAATTATTTTCAATCATACTGATGTCATAACTCTCCCCCATCCCCAGGATCATACTGAAATTCAACAACCAGCCATGAATAAATCTAGTATTATTTTCTTTAACATATGTTTTTTAAAGCAGGGGTCACCAACCTTTTGGACCTCAGGGACCACTAAATCCATAATTTTAAAGCCCTTGGACCACTAATACCAATGTTTTTAAAAGATAAATACTATCTAGTGCAATAGAACAAATGCAAATAATTTTTCAGCGGACCATCAAAATTTTCTCACGGACCACTGCTTGGTGACTGCTGTTTTAAAGAATGTAAACATAGTGGAAATTACACTCAGAAAAAACTAGGTTGAAAACATCTTCACAATGTTAGTCTTATTCAGAGGGCTTTGAGGCATCCGGGGGAAAGAAAAACGATCAAAAATTTAAGACTCTGGTTCTCCCAGATATGCTAAGGCAGCTGCTGAATTTCCACCACTCATTAATTCATAAATTACCCATTTCCTTGTAGTCCAGAGGGTTGGGCCAACCCAACGATTATATACAGTACATTACATTGGTTTGGCAACTGTCAATCACCTGGAATGGGTGCAAAACAGTCACGGGGTGGGGGGAGCTATTAATCTTCCAGGGAATAAAATAAGGACATAGCACATGCTTCCTCTGGTCATAACTTAAAGGATCTTCCCCATTTTCTTCCAAAAGAAGAGTTTGAAAAGTGAAACAAATAAATGAAAGAACGTAAGAAAAACATGCAAAATAAAACAAGGTATCAATAAAACAAATATGTAAATCCAAATAAATTTATTGTGGTTGACAAAAAGGCATTTAAAAAAAGGGGGGGGAAATGAACAAAACTTAAAATTGAGGCCCATCACCATCACCCTTTCACTGTGCTCACAAAAGAACCTCAGCCACCAGCTGGATTCCCCACCCAGCTAGTTCATGAGAACCTCCATCTGTACTAGGCGAGCGTTGGTGTCTCCCGATGTTCTGTAAGGGATCATCCCGGCGAAGGTGATGAGGGCGCGAGCTTGAGATCGGAGTTGCTAAGGGGCATCAAAAGAAGAAGAGAGAAAAAGTCAGCCAGGTCTGGAGAGGGAGAAAGGATAGCTTGGGATAGGCTCATTAGAAAGGAACAAAAAAATCTCATCTTGTAGAAGAAAGAACCTGGGGTGGAGCTTAGAGAGGGCTCAGCCAAGAATCCCTACATAGTCACAAGTGAACTAAGTCGGACTTCCCTTGAATTCCACTGATGTGTATCAAACTCCAAGCAGGGTGTCCAGGGGGAAAACATTTTGAAATGCCTTGATATTTCCCTGACATTTCCCTGTAACTTGCGATCTAGTTAATGCGCGGTCGTAGTTGACGTCATACCAAACGGCTAAGCCATGGAGAAGTATCGGTAGCTGAGGAAGCAAGTTGTTGCCACAGTTATGTTCATTTTTGCTTGAGTCTGCAAGGCAATGCAATCCGTTTTTTCTTTACATGATTTTTCCCTGACTTTTAAACATTTTAATACAGTTTGGTTTTTTTCCACTGATTTATTGGGTTTTTTCACAAATTCCCTGATAATTCCCTGATATTTCCCAAACCATCGATTTTCCTGATAATTCCCTGCTTTCCCTCTTTTCCAGGTTTGCTGGACACCCTGTCCAAACAGGTCTGGAGAGAGAAAAATAGCTTGGGATAGACTCATTACAAAGGAACAAAAAGATTTCATCTTGTAGGAGAAAGAACCTGGGGTGGAGTTTAAAGAGGGATCAGCCTAGAATCCCTACGTAATCACAAGTGAATTAAGTCTGACTTCCCTTGAATTCCATTGACCAGTATCTAATTCCAAGCAGGTCTGGAGAGAAAAAGATAGCTTGGGATAGGCTCATTAGAAAGGAACAAAAATCTTATCCTGTAGGACAGGGATGTCAAACTCACGACGTCATGTCACATATCACAGCTTCCCCCCCTCCTTTGCTAAACCAGGCATGGCCAGTGCGTGACGCATCCAGCCCACGGGCCGCAAGTTTGACAGCCCTGTTGTAAGAGAAAGAATGACAGAAACTGGGGTGGAGTTAAAAAGAGGAATCAGCCTAGAATCCCTACGTAGCCACAAGTGAACTAAGTCCAACTTCCCTTGAATTCCATCGACCTTTCTCTAACTTCAAGCAGGTGTTAATGGTTAGTTGAGAATATTTCGGTGCATAGGCACAAGTAGCAATAAACCTGTTTAACTGGACCTTCACATGTGGACCTGGTCTTTTGCACCTGACCCATCTGTATTTAACATCCACCAGAAGTAAGGACACATAGGTGGCAAGCTAACATGTCAAATGGATTTGTTTGAACCTTGTTCAAACTGAACCGAGAAGTGAAACATCTTTAAGGAAAAATAATAAAGGAAGCCCAGTTGCATCACGAAAAAGCACCTTTGGGTTAGTGCCTGTCTTTTCTGCATGGCAAGCAATATTCAAAGCACACCTCTTCTGTGGAGAAAATGCATCCACAGAAAGAAGATAGGGCTCCTCTAATCACTGGCCTCGAAATTATTCCCTAGCTATTAATTTCTAGGATAGCCTTGGGCAAATCTTTCTTGGCCTCATTCTCCTCAGCGGAAGACGTTTCTCTAATCAAGTAATTGCAAAGGTCAGCTTTGTACAGCAGTGAAAAGTACCGTATTTTTCAGAGTATAAGATGCACCTTTCCCTCCCCTAAAAGAGGCTGAAAATTTGGGTGCGTCTTATACTCTGAACATAGCTTTTCTGAAGCTTTTTTCCCCAACACTAATGAGGTACTAAATGATCTTCCCAGCTCTTCCCAGCTTGCAGGGTTGTTTTCATTGCTACCCCCTCCGAAAAAGGTTTTTTCAGAGCTAACAAGGTGCTATCAATCTTCCTGGCTTGCAGGATTATTTTCATTGCTACTCCAAAGAAGTCTTTTTTACAGTCCTAAGTCTTTGCAAGCTTGTTTTCATTGCTACTCACTCCAAAGATGATTTTTTTTTCAGCCCTAACCAGGGGATAAAATAATGTGCTGAAGCTGACCAGACTAAGGATGCTACTAGCCAGATGAATACCTGGTAGGTAGATTTCCCTCCTATTTTCCTCCTCCAAAACTAAGATCCATCTTATACTCAAGAAAAACTATGGGAGACTTTTTTATAATTACTACTGTGAAGATGGTCACTGCTGAGCTGAAAAGTTGACCTTGTCTCCGAAGGAAGAAAAAAAATCTTACCGAATCTCGGTCCTCAATGACCCGGGTGGGCCTAGCAGGCGTGGCTGGGCTGGCACATTTCAACCTCTTATACTGGGTAAACAAGATATTCATCGTGGCAAGGAGCACCTCTGACAAATTGTGCCTGATCTAAGATAAATAAAAGGGGAATAAAAGACAAGCAGAATGAAAGTGAAAGAGAGAGAGAGAGAGAGACGAAGGCCATACTGGTTTGATCCTAGAAAGCTTGTTGAAGTGGACTTCAAATTGTTCTCCAGGTTTCCTTTGGTGGCAACTATTTTGGGAATGGAGGATTTGTTTGTGGGAGGTTCTGAGTTATAATTGATGGGGGGGGGAGCGGGGGAAGTGTCAACTTGTGAGCTTCAGATGGCCTCCCTGAGATCACGCCAATTCCAGCCTCCTATTTCTTTTCTCCCCTTAATAAAGCAAGTTCTCACAAAGGCACAGGATTGCGATTTTCTGGCCCAATTTTGGTCTGTTACGTGCAGGGGTGGATTGCTATCACCGCCCGCTACCAGCGTGCTGCGTGTGCAACTTCAGTTGTATTGCATGCACGTACAAAAAATACAAAAAAGTGAAGAAAAACAATGGCGGCACCAATAGGACTCGCATCGGTAGCGGTTGCTCGTAAATTGTGCAATCTGGCGGCTGCTACCTCTACTGGACTAAGTAGCAACCCACTACTGGTTACGGGGCTTTAAGAACAAGAATAGAAGCAGTATGCATTCATTCACGTTCCCCAAAAAAACAGTGAAAGAGGGGGAAAAAGATGAAACATTCAAACAAACTATCAGCCTCCTTGCTTGCTTCGGCTGCCATAGAAACAGGGAGGAGGTAGGAAGGTGGGGGGAAGATGCGCTGGAGATGTCTCCTTAGGTGCCTGAGAGGGCCCCGTTTATCACCGGCTCAAGGTCAAACGGTTTCTGCTCGCCAGATGTGAAGGCTACACAATATGTGCCCACTTGATATCTGGAGAGGGGGGCGCTCTGGGATTGGAAGGCCAGCCTGGGTCTTTGAGGGGAGGGATTTGGGATTACTTAAGGGGCCTACCTAAGTGCACTAGTGTGCCTTTCATCCCCTGTCCAATTGTCTTTCTTTATCTCATCTATCATATATATTTTCTTCCTTTCATATATCTTCTCCTCTATTTTTACATATTATCTTTATACCTATTACTTCATGTCTATTCTCTTCCATATGTATTGTGTATTGGACAAATGAATAAATAAATAAAATAAATAAATTACTTTCTATATGTATTTTCCGCCACATTTTGCCTCAGATCTTGCTTTTTTAACTTGTCGCTATCAGTTCTTATTTAGTAAAAGAACTTTTCTTTAACAACATGGAGTCGGGGGATCTTTCTCTCCTGGATTTTGAACGGAGGCACATCTGACATTAAGCAAGGTCTACTGTATTAGCCAACCTGGAGAAAACCTCCTACCGAGGGGGCTAAAACATATGTCTAGCCCAGGCAGTGATCAGGAGGACCAGGAAGTGGCTGGGTCCACACACACAGAGGCTTCAGTGAGGCCTATGCACATGGGGGGGGGGGGGGGGGCGCAGCAGCACGGGGAGGGGCTGTGCATGTGTGGGGGGAGGGCATGGGTGTGGTCATGCAAAATAGTGGGCACGCACACACCTTTTTGGCACGCGGACCAAAAAAAAGGCTCGCCATCACTGGCCTAGAATATTTCTGGAATTGCAATGGGACATTGCCGGTACGATCAGAACAACTGATTTGAGCCTGGCGATGTTTCAGATTCAAAGTCTTGCTGTTTAAGTAATAAAACTAGGCAGAAGGAGCAGTCGTCATTTCCACAGTCCGAGACCCCCAATGTTATGCCCGACTCAGACATAGAAGAGGAAGAGGAAGAAAGTGCTACGGGCTTACTTCATCGCTGAAATGCCTGAAGGCTGCGACTCGTTCTTCTACGTATTCTTGACTCAGTGGGACTAATTTTAGCTGTTCGATGATCTGCAGTGAAAGATGGTATGATCAATACACATAGAAAGAACAACACACTAACGGGTATAAAACCCACTTCTCCATTCACCTCTATTTACATATTTAACTTCTAGGCTGCCCATCTGGCCTAGAGGTATCTCTAGGTGGCTTGCAACCAATAAAAACATCAGGATAAAACATTTTATAGACAGATTAATAATGTTCTATTCGGTAATCCAAAAAATGCTTTTTTCAGGAGGCAACTGGATTTTCTTGTTTTTTTCTCTTTTGAGGACATTTCACTTCTCATCCAAGAAGCTTCTTCCGCTCTGGCAGGATAGTGGGGAATGGAAGGATTGATATTCCTTGAAGACAGCTGGTCATTTGCATCCTTTTAGAGGGTTGTTGAAGCACTTTTATGTCCCATATTAGATTTGTATTATATTGTATTGTTATTGTGAGCCACCCTGAGTCTTCGGAGAGGGGTGGCATACAAATCTAATTAATAATCAATAATTAATAATCAATACAACAATTAATAATCAATAAATAATAAATAATTATTATAATAATAATAACAAAACAACAACAACAACAACAATAATATTACTTGGAGGTTTATCTGTGTCCTCAGGTGGGGAATGGAAGGATTTATATTCCTTGCAGAATGTAATTTACAATTCTTCCATTCCTCACTATCCTGTCAGAGCCGAAGAAGCTTCTTGGATGAGAAGTGAAACATCCTCAAACAAAAACCAGAAAGTCCAGTTGCCGCTTGAAAAAAGCGCTTTTGGGACAACCAGGGCAGACTAGATGGACCATGAGGTCTTTTTCTGCCGTCAGACTTCTATGTTTCTATGTTTCTAACCATGACCTGGATCAATGTTTCCCAACCTTGGCAACTTGAAGATATCTGGACTTCAATTCCCAGAATTCTGGGAGTTGAAATCCAAATATCTTCAAGTAGCCAAGGTTGGGAAACACTGACCTGGATGACCCAGAACTGGGAAGGCGAACCTATGGCACACCTCCCACAGGTGACACGCGTATCGGAAGGCATGCAAGATGTTGCCCCAGGGCAGCTGATTTTCGGCCTTGGGGAAGGCTGTTTCAATGTCTGGATGCTTCAGGGAAGCTGAAAAACCGCCCAATGGACAAACCGGAAGTTTAGAAAATGCACTTCCAATTTGCCTGTTGCCCTGTTTTTTGCACTCCGGAGGGTTCAGGGGAGCTTCCTGAAGCCCTGGAGTGCAAAAAACAGGGCAACAGGCAAATTGGAAGTGCATTTTCTAAACTTCCGGTTTGCCCGTTGCGCTGTTTCTTCATGCCCCAGGCTTCAGTGAGGCCTGTCTGTATGCGCAGGGATGGGGGGATTGTGTGCATGCATGGGGGCAGCGCAGGGGGATTGTGCATGCGCTGGGGGAAGGAAGAGGTGTGGGCACATGCATGCATGCTAGCACACTCACACACACACACGCTTTTGGCACCTGAACCAAAAAAGGTTTGCCCTCACTGACCTACAACCTCTACAAACCCCTATTCAATAACTACAGATCCAGTTTAAAGCAAGGATCGTTACCCCAGGACGTCCCTGAGATCCACCGGCTACTTCTCTAGTTTACTGTTGCTAGGACTGGCCTTGCGGGGTGGCATGACCTGAGCCTGTTGGTTTTGACTACAACTGGAATGAGCAGGAGTCGGAAACGGGAACATTTGCTGTAAATACATCTCTCCAGACTGTAAATAATTGTTGCTCTCCGAGCTGTTGACTGGCTCTTGGTTCAGAGCAGGAATAGGGCAATAGTCAATCCCCATCTCAGTGGCCTCTGTAACCTCCCAAATTATGCCAATGGGAATGTACAAAATGTGTAATGTAGTGTGGTTAAAGAGGGAGGGAAAGCCCTACATTGCAAAACTAACTACTGTGTGTGTTGAGCAGGAAAGAGGCAATCACAAGCAATACACAGAAAGACAGATGAGAGAGAGAGAGACTAGTAGAGTCACCATGATGTTATGACTATTTCACGTCAGTCTTAAATACCGGTATATGAAATATTGTAATGTAAAACTTTGCTGTGGTTTCCTTGTTTTTGTTTATTTGGTCGCTGAATCCTCTGCAAATTTTTTAAAAAATCATTTTTCCTGTGTTCTACATTTAGCTGACTCCAAATACTATATAACATTCTCCAATCTGTAACTTAAGTTTCAAAACTGAGAAATAAACTAGGCAAAAATCAGGACAAACCTGTCGATTGCAAAATCCAATTAAAGCTAAAAAAAAATTGCAATGCCCTCCTATCCAAATCAAGAATCATTTTTAAAAAGGTTGAATTAAAACACAAATTATGCAGAGGAATTGTCGTAATTCTGCCAACATCCACCACCATTTAATGCCATGTTGATGTTATTTGGTCCACTTGGATGGGCTGCTTCAGTTGAGATCAAAACAAGAAGAGTTAACAAGTGGCCAGTGTAAAATTCAGTCAAATTCAGTAAAGCGTTAAGACTCAAAATCAACTATAGTTGTAGAGTTTCAGAGAGGGGGGGAAAGGGTGAGGAAGCTTACATCAAAGGCCCTGTCAATATGCCCAGCGTGATACTCATCAAAAAAAGTGATCAGGTCTAACAGAAGGTAGAACGTTGAGTCCACCGGCTTCTTGGTACTTATTCCTTGGGCTTTATATCTGCAACAAATAGAAAGTGGGTGTGTCATCAAAACTTTGGGAAGAGCTCACAATTAGACATTTATTCATTCGTATCCCGCCATTTACAGGGTATCCTCGGCTTACAACGACTACTGAGACCAATATTAACGTTGCTAAACAAGACATTTGTCAAGCGAGGTTTGCCCCACTTTACAACTGTTCTCGCCAGAGTTGTTAAGTGAACTGCTGCAATGGTTAAGTTAGCAATAGTGGTTTCTGGATCCCCCACTGACTCTGCTTGTTGGACGGTCGTGTGCCGTGACGCCCCCCTCCCCCCAGGATTCGAAAAACTGTCATAAATGTGAATCAGGTGCCAAGCATCTGAATTTTTGACATGTGACCATGGGGATGGTACAACGTTCATAAACGTGGAAAATTGTCATAAGCCACTTTTTTTCAGTCCAGTTGTAACCTGTAAGGGATGCGGAGGCTCAGGGTCGATAAGAAAGGTCGGCAGTTTGGCAGTTCGAATCCCTAGCGCTGTGTAATAGGGTGAGCTCCCGTTACTTGTCCCTAGCAATTCAAAAGCACTTTAAAAGCAGGTAGACAAATAAGGACCATCTTTGGTGGGAAGGTAACAGCGCTCTATGTGTCTTTGGTGTTTAGTCATGCCGGCCACATGACCATGGAGAACATCTTTGGACAGTGCTGGCTCTTCAGCTTTGGAAAAATAGCTTGACCCCCCTCCTCTCTGTGGCAGCCCCTCAAATATTGGAAGACTGCTATCCTGTCTCCCCTGGCCCTTCTTTTCATTAAACTGGCCATGCCCAGTTTCTGCAACCATTCATCGTATGTTTTAGCCTCCTGTCCCCTCATCATCCTGGTTGCTCTTCTCTGCGCTCTTTCTAGAGTTTCAAAGTCCTTTTTTGTAGTGTGGTGACCAAAACTGGATGCAGTACTCTAGGTGTGGTCTTACTAAAGCTTTATGATAATAGTAGCTCTCTTGATATTGATTGTATCCCTCTGTTAATGCTATTCAGGATTGCGTTTGGCTTTTTTGGCTGCCGGATGCTTGGCAACTGATTCATCCTTATGACGGTTGCAGTGTCCTGGGAATTGGACAGCTTGGAAATTTAACAAAAAAAAAAAGAAGAAGCAAAGCAAATGATGTACAGGGTTCCCTCGATTTTCACGGGTTCGAACTTCGCGGAAAGTCTATACCACGGTTTTTCAAAAATATTAATTAAAAAATACTTTGTGGTTTTCCCCCCTATACCACGTTTTTTCCTGCCCGATGATGTCATATATCATCACCAAACTTTCGTCCACCTTTAATAAACATTTTTTTAAAATAAATTTTAATAAATAAACATGGTGAATAATAATCTAAATGGTTGCTAAGGGAATGGGAAATTGCAATTTAGGGGTTTAAAGTGTTAAGGGAAGGCTTGTGTTATTGTTCATAGCCAAAAATGGTGTATTTACTTCCGCATCTCTACTTCGCGGAAATTTGACTTTCGCGGGCGGTCTCGGAACGCATCCCCCGCGAAAATCGAGGGAACACTGTAATTCCCTTTTGCAACTTTTTCACAGGCAAAGCCCATGGGGAATCCAGATTCACTTAACAACTATGTCAGTAACTTATCAACAACAGTGATTCACTTAACGAAAGTTATAACATGGGGCAACGGTCATTTGACGAACGTCTCACTTAACAATAGAAATGTTGGGCTCAATTTGTGGCTGTAATTGTGTCGAGAATTACTTGTATGGCCCACAGGCCAGCTAGGGGAGCCTCGTTAGTCCCATACCTAAAACGCAGCAGCATATCTGCTATTTTGACTCTGCGCTGGCTGCATAATCCAAGGCTTCTGCCCAAAGCTTGAATGGACAAGGTCAGAGAGGAAACTTGGCCGATCTGGCACGGGCAGGAATTCTCAAACCACCCCACCCCTCCAGCCCCAGGCCAGGCGCTTACCTCTCTGCAATGGCATGTGCCATGTTCTTCAGCCTTTCCTTGTTCGACTGGGGAGCGCTGACCTGAGGCACCACAGGGCTCAGCAACTTGTTCATCAGCTCCAGGACTTTGTCGGGGTTCTGAAGGAGGCACAAAGAGAGAAAGGAGGCATTGCAGGATGGAGTCAGGAGGCCTTTTCGGAAAGAAATCGGGGGGTGGGTGGGGTGGGATGAAAGTGGAGAAGGGGGGGGGCGGGTTTCAGGGACAAGAGCCCAGGAACTTTCTTGGTGAAACCGAGATTGATTAATTGACTGACTGACTGACTGACTGACTGACTGACTGACTGACTGACTGACTGACTGACTGACTGACTGACTGACTGACTGACTGACTGACTGACTGACTGACTGACTTACTTACTTACTTACTTACTTACTTACTTACTTACTTACTGGATTTGTATGCCGCCCCTCTCCGGAGACACGGGGCGGCTAACAGCAATAATAAAACAGCATATAATAATAATCCAATACTAAAAACAGTTAAAAACCCATTATTATAAAAACCAAACATACATACAGACATACCATGCATAAAATTGTAAGGCCTAGGGGGAAAGAGTATCTCAATTCCCCCATGCCTGGCGGCAGAGGTGGGTTTTAAGCAGCTTATGAAAGGCAAGGAGGGTGGGGGCAATTCTAATCTCTGGGGGGAGTTGGTTCCAGAGGGCCGGGGCCACCACAGAGAAGGCTCTTTCCCTGGGTCCCGCCAAGCGACATTGTTTAGTTGACGGGACCCGGAGAAGACCCACTCTGTGGGACCTAACTGGTCGCTGGGATTCGTGAGATTGGCGGCAGACGGCACAGTCCGCAAAAAGCTTAAGGGAAGCCTCGTGTTTTACATCTTGCGACCAATTAAAAACCAGATATGATTGTGAGAATGTATGCGTTTCAGTGGGGTTTTCTAATTAATGTTTTTATATTGTTCTAAGAATTGCTATTGCTATCTCCCACAACCTCCGAAGGCAACTTCTGTTCCATGGATCGACTGCTCTCACTGTCAGAAAATTCCTCCTTATTTCTAGGTTGAATCTCTCCTTGATCAGTCAAGTGCTATTGCCTTTTATTATTTTTACAAATACTGTAACATGAAGTCAATGAACATGCCCAACATATCTTGGAAACTCCACTTACCTTGGCAAGGTCATAAAGTTTGGCAGCTTCTTCAAACAACCCTTTGCTTTCTGCCACCGAGGCCACCTTATTAATAATTGGTTTGGTGTCTCCAGTGAACTTGTCAATAACTCCAGGCTGATGAAAGATGACGATTTTTTTAACAAAGTGAGATAAAATATTTGGAAAGCCAAATAGTGTCAGGTCCAGCTCAAGAGTGATATAGAACAATACAGTCAGTTATTTATTAGCGCACACCATATAGACCAGGGGTCTCAAACTCGCGGCCCACGGGCCAACTGCGGCCCTCGGGACAATAGTTTGCGGCCCCCACTTCAATATCAAAGTTTAATGTTAGTGCGGCCCAAGTTTGATACAAATGGCACTTTTCAGTGTTGTGTGTGGAGCTGAATGTGGTTTCTTCAGTCTTCTATATCTGTATTATTATTATTATTATCATCATCATCATTTTCATTTTATTTATTTATTACTGATTTATTTATTTTTCAAATTCTTATGAATTTGTTAATTTTTATTTATTTATTATTTATTTATTGATTGATTGATTGATTGATTTGATTTGATTTGTATGCCGCCCCTCTCCGCAGACTCGGGGTGGCTCACAGCAGTGATAATTTTTATTGATGATTTTTATTTTTTAACACAAAGTAAGATGAAAAAATAAAGACATTTGATAACACTGGAATGTTTTTGCAAGAGCTTTTCTTATGGAAAACCAGTCTCAGTCTCACCCAGACTCTACCTCCAGCGGCCCCCAGGTAAATTGCGTTTGAGACCCCTGATATAGACAGAATCTTGGCAGACTAAACTTTGGCTGCTCTCACCCAAATGGATATACCCTGGGATATTCTAGGGAGTGGCTTTCCATATTCTCTTCTTCTGTCTCTGATCCAGTTCTGGGCTTTGCTGCCTCCTGTCTGCCCCCTCCCCATTTCTTGGAATGTGCTTCCTCTTTCAGGGAAAGTGGGGGTCCCCAACCCCCAGTCTGGGAACTGGCATCACTCCAGGAGGACTTGCAGAATCCAGAAAGTACACAAAACCACTACCACCCCAAGTCCATGGAGCCCAAAATTTTGGGGGCCAATGCTATAGTCCATCATGCAGCCCCCTACTTCATAGATTACACCATTACACAGGGTGACCAATTCCTCAACCAGTTCTTCAATTATAATTTTTTTCTATAGCATGGTGGTGATTCAGGTACACCTATTTTTTTTAAAAAATTCTTTCATCTCTTATTTATAGGTTGTGCACACAGCTAGATATGATTGCAATTAAGATGATTGCAGATGCTAAGTCAATAATTATGACCTATCCAATCAAAATTACGGAGCAAGTATAAAATAAAGATGTGAATCTCTGATTTACAAGTCTCTAGGTTCCAGAAATAATAGATAACATTGAAGTTAAATAAAATGAGTTCCTGATTAAAGTGTTCACATAGGAAGTCTAACAACTTCAGCTGACATTTGAAGAGGGCTGCAAAAGCACTGTAAAGCGATATATAAGTCTAAGTGCTACTGCTAATGCATCTGCCATGTTGCAGAAAAAAACCTCATTTATATATCTTAAGATGTCTGCTCCTTCTTGCTGCAGCAGAGTTGATAAATTCTTGAGCTTTTCACTGATTCACCTGAATGCTGGCTTTGTGCAAATCGCTCTCCCCCCCAAAAAATTGTTCCCAGCTATTAATATTCTCAGTGAGCCAAAACATGCCAAAACATCTCTAGGTTTTTGTCTCACAAAAGAGATTCCTGGTTTCTAACAAAGTATGTGAGAACATCTGTCCAATTAGCCTCAGTGGAGATGGCAAGCGGACTTTTATTAGTATTGATTCTTTTCCATACTTCTCCATTACTCTAACTGGCTTGGAAAAGGGGGGGAAACTTTTTACTTTTTTTATTATTTTGTATGCACAAAAAACAGTATATAACATACAAACATACAATGGTGTGAATCCTAAGTCTCATTTTGATTACAGCTCAGAATCAGTTCACATAATTTTATGTACTTATATTGTAAGTCTTTTCAAATATATTTGTAATTTGTATTTTATACTTCATTTTTCTATGTATATCTATTTTCTGGTCAATTTTTTGTATATGTCCTATCTCTCTTTTATGGATTTCTTTAATACATATTATCTTTCCCATTTCTATCATACATTCATCTCTATGTACATCTAACAAATTACTAGTTACACTTTTCGTAAGTTCAGAAAACAATTTGGGTAAGGCATTTTCTTAGGGTTTTTTAATGTTTTATTGTCCTTTCTGATATCTACTATAAAAGCTCCAATTATATGAAATTCTTCGTAGTGTAAATTACAACTTTTTAATTTCAATTAGGTGAAAACTGCAGGAATATTCCGAGTCGGTTTTCAGCAGTTTATGCGAATATACTGTATATCCTATGAACCAATTCCCTGAGGAACCCATTAGCCTTGGAGTTCTGTTCTGTTCTGGATGTATTCCTTAAAACCGTGACATTCCCACTATCTCTTTTTCAGCTTGAGATGTTAGAGAGGATGGTTTCTGAGTGGATTTTTCTGCCTGGCTGCAGGCTCCCCTGTCCCCTTATTGGATCATTCCCTAGGCAACATCATCACCACCCCCTCCTCTGGTCCCCAGGCCTTTCCTACACCATTACCTCCTAGCCCTTCCTGGTCCTCTCTTCCTGCCTTCCCCAGATGACCTAGAACTGTCATGGCAAGAACCGAATCTTCCTTAGCCAGCAATGTAAAATCCTTCCCTGCGTGCAAAATGAGAAGCCGTGCCCAGGCTTCATATCTGATTCAGAAGAAGAGCTCTGAAATGCACAGGAACAGGGCGGCAGCATCATTTATCTGCCACTGATTAAACGGGGAAGCGTGAAACGTGCAGTGTGCATAAATCACCAATGTCCAAACTGAAAACCGCATGTTTGAGAGGTTGGGTCAAGTCGCACATGGAATGAAACGGGAAATGTGAAATGCACGATTTAAATGAACAGTGCAGTCCATCCGAAAGGGCAAGGGGGGGGGGGGAGAGGTTGGTAGGGAGTGAAAAAGGAGAATGTGCTGGGGAGATTGGAGTGGGTGGGAGACAAGAGGTGGGACTGTTTCTATAGAAACAGTAGTGACATGGCAGTCTGGGTTGCTAGAAACGGCAGTGGCCCAAGCCTAGGTCTTTACTGGTTCTAGCAACCCAGACCACCATGTTGCACAGAAGCTTATTTTTAAAGCAGAAGCTCATGCATGCGCATGAAAGCTTTTTAAAGTCCTGTGTATGCGCAAAGGGTCATTTCCAGAAGGGACATGTGCAAAATGTGCGCTTCTGTCGCAAATTAAACTGGTGGGGGAAAGTAAGTAGATCCCACCCCTGGTGGAAGAACAATTTCTTTGCAATGAAACAGCATGGGAATTAGGAAGAAAGATAATAGACAAGTGGCATTTCCAATTCTTAAATAGTTCAATAAATTATGAGGACTATGAGCTTTTCAGGTTTTTGGAACGAATACTGTTTTTAAATTAACAGCAGGAAGCCCGCTGTGTATTCTTTCATTTCTGACATACAATTCAATAATATTTTGGCCTTATACTCAACATTCAGTGCCGTTGGGCTATTGGAATGGGTGGCATATTAATATTAATAATAATAATATTAATAATAATATTAATAATAATATTAATAATAATAATAATAATAATAATAATAATGAAGAAGAAGAAGAAGAAGAAGAACAACAACAACAACAACAACAACAACAACAACAACAACAACAAATATTATTAATATTCAGAACAAGTAAAGAGTTCTATATGGGAAGTTACCTTCCTACTGCCATCGTTTTCCAGTTTTCCAAGGATCATGTCAAACTATTCATGCAAGAGAAAACAAAAACAGAGTTAGAAAAAGTATACCGGTACTCCCATTATAAGCCGTGGTGGCACAGTAGATAAGAGTGCAGTGCTAAAGGCTACTTCTGCTGACTGCCAACTGCATTCAATTTGGCAGTTCGAATCTCACCAGGCTCAAGGTTGACTCAAGCTTCCATCCTTCCAAGATCAGTAAAATAAGGACCCACATTGTTGGGGACTCTGTAAACTGCTTAGAGAAGGCTGTAAAAGCACTGTGAAACGATAAATAAGTCTAAGTACTATTGCTGCTATGAATGATCCAGATTTTAATGGATGTAGGTAGTCCTCAATTTGCTGACAAATTGCTGAGGTTATGACTGAGCCCCCCAAAAGTTACGTATGACACGGTTCCCAAATTACGGCTGCTCAAGCACCTTTGTTTTTGTTCCCCCTTATTAGTGACCACAGGGACCCTGAAATGGCCACACCTGTTTTTTAAATACATTTGTTAAATGCGAGTGTAGCTCTGGAATAAAAACTATTCAGAAAATCTCTACAGACTTTTTTTTTAAGGATTATTGTTGTTTGTATTGTGATAACCATCTTAATAAAGATGGTTGTGGTAAAATATGGGGTGGAGATGGGGGATTTCTGAACCCAGCAAGAAATTCTCAACTGCAGAGTCGGTCTCTCTTCTGAAAAGCATGAATTCCAACCAGAAAGACAGAAAGAAAGGAAGGGAGGGAGGGAGGGAGGGAGGGAGAGAGAGAGAGAGAGAGAGAGAGAGAGAGAGAGAGAGAGAGAGAGAGAGAGAGAGAGAGAGAGAGAAAGAAAGAAAGAAAGAAAGAAAGAAAGAAAGAAAGAAAGAAAGAAAGAAAGAAAGAAAGAAAGAAAGTGTTCGGAAACTTCAGATCGTGCAGAATGCGGCCGCGAGAACTATCGTGGGGCTTCCTAGATTCGCCCACGTTTCTACAACACTCCATGGCCTGCACTGGCTGCCGATCGGTTTCCGGTCACAATTCAAATTGTTGGTAATGACCTTTCCTTGCCCTACATGGCATTGGACCAGAATACCATCAGAACTGCCTTCTACCGCACGAACCCCAGCGGCCAATAAGGTCCCACAGAGTTGGCCTTCTCCAGGTCCCGTCGATCAAACAATGTCACTTGGCGGGCCCCAGGGGAAGAGCCTTCTCTGTGGCGGCCCCAGCCCTCTGGAATCAAGTCCCCCGCAGAGATTAGAACAGCCCCCACCCTCTTTGTCTTTCGCAAGTTACTCAAGACCCACCTATATCGCCAGGCATGGGGGAATTAAGACATCTTCCCCAGGCTTTCTTATATTTTATGTTTGGTATGTATGTGCTGTATGTGGTTTTTAAATTGTTGGGGTTGTTTATATAATTTTATTATTAGATTTGTTCCATTGTTATACTGTTTTTATTACTGTTGTGAGTCGCCCCAAGTCTTCGGAGAGGGGCGGCATACAAATCTAATAAATAGAATAGAATAGAATAGAATTGAAAGAAAGAAAGAAAGAAAGAAAGAAAGAAAGAAAGAAAGAAAGAAAGAAAGAAAGAAAGAAAGAAAGAAAGAAAGAAAGAAAGAAAGAAAGAAAGAAACCTGATGGCCTTTGCGTACCTCTCGACTCTCAATCACTAACTCGCTCACACAACGCAGGAACATGTTTTCGCCCTGGCTGTCCTTCTCGTTCCTAAAACAAGGATCACACAAAGCGGTCAGTACCCCCTTTTGCTGTTACAGTCGTTCGAATCGGGCACCCACCACCCCCTTTCCCGCTTCAGTGGGGCAAGAACCCACCTGAGAAAATAGAAGTACTGCAAAGCTTCGCGGGGGTCTGTCGACTCAAACTTGCGGGTGTACAGCATCAGGAGTCGGACAAAATTTAGGCGCCGGGTAGCCGGAGGGTCACCAGCCTCATGGCTCACTGAAATGGGGATGAGACACATATCATGCAATGGCAGCGTTTTGGTAAAAAAAAAAAAAACCCCGATGGGTACCCAGAAGGACAAAATCTACATTTATAGAAACAATCCTCTTCCAGTTTCCAGAGATTCAGAATGCAAAGATTGATATAAAGTTGCTTGAAACCCTTTCCAAAAATCTTAACCCAACAACGTATGATGAAAAAAGTTACTGGGAAGAGAGTAAGAAAAGAAACTCTGATGTTGATGTTGATGTGCCCCCATCAGAGCCTGAATCTGCGGGGGAGGATAAGCCTGAGTTGGAGACTGGATCCTCCCCAGTCTCTAAAAATACTCTGCAGGCCTCCCCAACACTTCACACACCCCATTTTTTTTGCAAAAACAGGCCCGCTTTTGAAAAAAACCCAGGATGCGCAGAGCATCTGGGAGCCTTGCAGAGTGCTTTTGGAGACTGGGGGAAAGCGCAAAAAATGGCCCATTTTTTGCAAAAATTGGAGCGTTTTTGCCTTCCCACAGCACCTAGGAACATTCTGCAGGCCTCTCAAGCCCTCAGCACACTCCATTTTTGTGAAAAACAGGGCACTTTTTGAAAAAATGGAATGCAGGAGCAGGGCCAAAAATGGCTGCATTCAGTATATAAGACGCACCAACATTTCCACCCTCTTTTAGGGATGGAGTGGGGTAAGGTGAGTCTTATACTCTGAAAAATACAGCAGCTGTGTTCATTGTGACATGTCACTCTAACCTCCAGCTACTGATAAAATGGTGGGGGAAAGTGAGTTCTGATAGTGAGTTCAACATTTTAGACTTTTTTTAAAAGGGTTCGAATACCAGACATGAATTATTTCCTTGAAGGGAGTGAGTGAGCGAGGAAAAGACTCTTAGATTTTTATGATATCCCGATTTGCAGGGTTCGTATCTTCTCTCCGGCGTACGAAAGCAGGACAATAAGCTCATTCTCCTGATGTTCATTTATTTTTCTCAGCTGTTGATCTGGCTGCCTGCCACCATGTGGTGACAGCCCCCAGAACTGGTGACTTTTCTAACGGCAACAGCTGTTAATGGGATTAACCAAGGAAACGGAAAACAAAACTTTCATTGACAAGCAATACACTCTGGTTACCAGGAGGCCACTGTATCCTAATTCTTAGGGCTGCTTTCAGCAAGACAAAGGAAAAGAACAAAACACTGATCTATGAATTGTTCCCACAAGTGACTTGGTGGACAGCTACTTTGAAAAGCCAGGGTTACGCTTCTAAACCAAAAGAGATGCTGATGAGAGAGGGGTATCATTGGAAGACATATATCATCCCAAATTATCCGACATTATTTTATCTCTCAAAGAGAGAGGGGGGGGGAGGAAGGGGGGAGAAATTATTGATTCTGTATTTCAGTACAGTGTTCCCTCGATTTCCGCGGGGGATGCATTCCGAGACTGCCCGCGAAAGTCGAATTTCCGCGAAGTAGAGATGCGGAAGTAAATACACCATTTTTGGCTATGGACAGTATCACAAGCCTTCCCTTAACACTTTAAACCCCTAAATTACCATTTCCCATTCCCTTAACAACCATTTACTCACCATTATTACTGCTCCTCACCATTGAATAAGACACTTAGTGATCCTGATATTTATAAACATAATTATTTATTAACAATAATTATTATTTTTGTTATTTATTTGCAAAAATTATTAGTTTGGCGATGACATATGACATCATTGGGTGGGGAAAACCGTGGTATAGGGGAAAAACCGCAAAGTATTTTTTAATTAATATTTTTTGAAAAACTGTGGTATAGGCTATTCGCAAAGTTTGAACCCGCGAAAATCGAGGGAACGCTGTATTCCAAGTTCTGGTTCTGGCTTCCGCTGAATGGTATTGTATATAAAGAACTTTCTTATGTAAATGAATCCTGCTGACTTATTTACTTGTGTGCTGGTTGGATTGCTGCAAACTCTAACATGGTTAACCTAACCCTATTCACTTATCAAATTTATCTAGAAAAAGTGGAAATAAAATGAGGTGAAAACTCAACATGATGCCAAAGGTTGGCAGTTGCAATCCTGCGAAATTCTGACAGATGTATCGTATGTCACCTGCCAATTACTCGCCAGCGCAATGGCTATGAATTAGCCGTTCCACAGTCTTCATGCAACTGTTGTGCAGTCATAGCAATTCCCTTTCAGCCCCTGAATGGTTCGCTTAAAAGAAAGTTATTAATCAGTCTAATTCAGCATTTCTGAACCTTGGCAACTTGAATGTGTGTGTCAAGGGTCCAGGTAGCATCCAAGCTAAATCAGAGTCCAAGTCAAAGTACTCCTCAAAGTTCCAATTTATTGCCGGAGCCATCCTGGCACCTACACTGGGAAACTTGAATCCGAGTTTCCCACCCAGTTGAAAGTTCACATCCCTTGTCTGCCACCCACAAACTTGTCACGTTGCCCACTCAGATTGTGCTAGCTTCCACCCAGGTGGTGGGCATAGGATGACCTTGAACCACTGGAAAGAATGCCTTGTGGCTGCATCTGTTCCCTCCTGAAAATCACCTCTCCCAAGTTCCTATAAACATCAGGCCTTCTTTAGATAGTGTGGCAAGCCTTTGATTTATCACTAACGTCTGCAGTGGCTTGACAATGTAGAGACATCAATTCCCAAAATTCCCCAGCCAAAATCATTCCCCTTTGCTGACAGGGGAATTCTGGGAATTGAAGCCCACATGTCTTCAAGTTGGCCACATTGTCTAATTATTTTAAAAGTATCTCTCTTATTCCCGCGTCTACCGTTCAGATGGTTGAGCCATCATCTTTATTCCCTGAAGGAGCCAAACGGCGCCATGGACCGCAGGCCGACAAAACTTACGGAGTTGTGCGCTCTGCCCAGAAGATTTCAGCAACAGCTTCAGTTCGAAGAGAACCAAGGCCACATGCACAGCGTGGCAACGCAAACGCTCGGCCCGGAAGAGGAAAGCGATGGCAGCTTCGAATTGGGCCGTAAGGAACAAGACTTGGAAGTAGAGAAACGGCTGCTGGTTCACCGCAAAATGGGATTCGCCTGAGGTAAAAAATAAATAAAAGCACACGGGAAGGATGTTTTCACAGCTGAATCTTCAACAGTGCAGATGGTCCCTTGTCAAAAACAGGTCGGGGAAGTAGAAACATTGCTAAATTGTTTACTTTATTGCAATGCTTCTCAACCTTGGCTATTTTCAGACCGGTGGACTTCAACTCCCAGAATTCCCCAGCCAGCAGTTGCTGGCTGGGGAATTCTGGGAGTTGAAGTCCACCGGGCTGAAAGCAGCCAAGGTTGATAAACACTGCTTTATTGGTACAGGTAATCCTTGGCCTACGACTACAACTGAACCTCCACAAATTTCCCTCACTAAGCAAGACAATTGTGAAGTGAGCTTTGCCACGTTTTACAACCTTTCTTGCCTCAGGTTGTTGAGCGAATCGCTGCGTTTGTACGGTTGGCAACTGGGGTTGTTAAGGAAATCGGGATTCCCTGTTCATTTTGCTTGTCAGGAGGTTGCAAAAGGGGACCACATAATCCCCCGTGATACCGCAACTGTCATAAATACAGACCAGTTGCCAAGCATCCTAATTTTGATCACATGACTGTGGAAATTCTGCAATGGTTGTAAGTAGATTGTAGGTCAGTGTCATCATAACTTCAGTCACTATTTATTTATTTATTGATTGATTGATTGATCATTTTTCTAGGCTGCCCTTCTCTAGGGGACTCAGGGCAGCTTACAGCATAAAATCAATACAAAAATTACAGATAAAATTATAAACTCCCACCTTAAAACCAGAGACTTAAAATTCCCAACATTAAACCCATTCATCCAAACTCATCCAATCACAATCATACTATCAACTGGAGCAGAGTGTCAGTGCTCAACAGCCCCAGGCCTGCCAGCAAAGGTGTGTATTTAAAACCTTATGAAAGGCCAGAAGGATGGGGGCAGTGTGAATCTCTGGGGGAGGGGAGATTTTGAATCTCTGGAGGGAGGACAGGAGCGGCCACAGAGAAGGCCCTTCTCCTAGACCCCACCAGGTGACATTGCTTGGCTGACGGGAGAAGGCCAACTCTGTGGGATCTGACTGGCCGCTGGGCCAAATGAGGCAGAAGACTGTCTCGTAAGTAATCTGGTCTTAAGCCATGTAGGGCTTTATAGGTCATGACCAACACTTTCAGAGGGTCGGTTAAATTATTAATTTCTATTTTACTCCATTTTTTAAATAATAACTCCTTATTATTTATATTATTGATTTCCTTTTCCAATTTCCCCCACTTCTTCTCCCCCAATAACGGTAGTTCCGTTAATCTTTCTATTTGAAATGCTTCCCTATATAACTCTAACCTCGGGCTTCCCCACCCTCCCTCTTTCTCATGGGCAAACAGCCAACTTTTCCTTGTTCTAGGTCTTTTATTTCCTTCAATCCAAAAATTTAGTTTTCTATCCCATTCCCTCAATTTTGCCCCTGGAAAGATACCTGGTAAAACCTGAAATAAATACATCATTTTTGGAATAATCATCATTTTAAGGGCTCTAATCTTTGCCATTCTTCTCAACCTTTTTTTCTTCCAGTTTTTTATCTGCTTTTGAAGTCTCCTCCCTATTAAGTTATAAGTAACCATTGCAATTTTATTAGGATTTTTTTAATAGCCAAACTCCTAAGTATTGGTCATGACCAACACTTTAATTTGCGTTTGGAGACCAATCGGTAGCCAACGTAGCGACCCTACTCAATGAACGGTTGAAGGTTGAGGAATACCTGTGTTCTGTTTTTCTACCCTGGGCATCCCTCAAGCTAACTAACAGGGAGTTGAAAAAACGGCTGCAGAATTTAAGAACTTTAACATTGAAGATAAAATTAATAGCAAGCCAAGTCCCAACGAAATCAACAATTTACATTTGAATGGAAGAGGCGGATTAATTTCCCTACAGCATAACCTCAAAGCAATACAAGAGAAGGCTTTTTCCTGAATATTAGCAAGGTTTTTTAAAAAAATTGATTTAAAATTACTTTCATTTCCCAGAAGCCTGCGGGGCATCTCAATACCTGGACAGATTTAACAGGAAAACTATAGAACAGGTGGCAAGACAGATGGAATCGTAAACATTTCTTAAATATGACTGCTAAGGTAACAGTACCAGTCTGGCTTTTGAAGAAAAATCATAATCAGTTTCAGAGGCTTTACTGAAGCCAAGATGTTCATATGAGAACACTTACTTTACTATGCCGTGTCAGTTTATTGAACAAATTTATTTTTAAAAGCCCCAGCACCAGATCTATTCAAGATCTGGGATCACCTTGCTGCATAATTGAGTTTATTTTCAGAAATCTCCAGGTATTGTCCCTAAACTGAACTTACCATAATCTTCAAGCAGTTGTTTCTGAAATTGGGACAAAGTCAGCCTGTCTTGTGGTGCGCTGGAACTATTCTCGTCAAAGCACACTTGATTCAGCTAGAAAAAGAAAGAAAAAAACAATTCTTTCCTTTCCCAAAGGATGCATGCAATACGTTTTCTAAAAGTGGAATGGGTCTATGGAAAGCTACAAAGAACCAACGCTGGATAGAACTAACAGAGGAGCTGGCACCAGGGCCTGGGGAAAACTGGGACGTATGGAAATCATCAAATAGACTGCACATGGCCTTCGCAGAAGCAAGAAACAAGCTCCCCGCAAAGAAAACCCCCTTTTTATTTACACATTGGGAATTAACTGCATTCACCAACTGGAAAGTCCAGGCAAGAGGCCTGCAAGAATTCATTGAAACAATAGTCCTTATCAACTCGTTATGATAAAGGTAAGGTTAGGAGCTCCCAGCCGGGAGGCTGCAAATTAAGTCAGTTCAAACAGAGAAATAGACAAACCTCAGTTCTGGCAAGGCAGTCTTTGCCCCAGCATTAACACACAAGGAGGAAACATTTCAGAAATGCAAAAATGGTTGCCTGCTACAACCAAACCACTCCCTTTTCCTTCTATTTATTCCCCATCGAGGTAAGGGCCATTCAGCATCCCCGTTTGCCTTGCTTCCTGAGCCGACTCAATGTCCTCCGTTGTTCACCTCTCCTATCTGCTCTGCGCATATGTGCATCTAGAACAGGCTCCAGCTGTTCCTCCTCCTCGCTCGTCTCTGACTCCAAAGGCAGCTGCCTCTCTGGTGGCTGGGAAATGCCAGATGACCCTGGTTCTCTCTCCGGAACTGGCCCATGTTCTTCCCCAACTTCCTCATCATCCAAGTCTGCCACCGACTCTGCAGGCAGCTGGCAGGCCAGAACACAGGGGTACAACAAGATCCAGAGGCACTCCAGAGGCTATCTGGTGGCTTCCATCCTGTGCAATTGCGGTTATATGCAGAAAAGACCACATACCGTACTTTTTGGAGTATAAGTTGGACTCCCCCCCCCCTTAAAAGAGGCTGAAAATTTGGTTGCATCTTATACAATGTTCCCTCGATTTTCGCGGGTTCTAACTTCGTGAAAAGTCTATACCACGGTTTTTCAAAAATATTAATTAAAAAATACTTCGCGGTTTTTTCCCTATACCACGGTTTTTCCCGCCTGATGATGCCATATATCATCGCCAAACTTTTGTCCGCCTTTAATAAATAATTTTTGTAATAAACTTTAATAAATAAACATGGTGAGTAATAATCTAAATGGTTGCTAAGGGAATGGTAAATTGTAATTTAGGTATTTAAAGTGTTAAGGGAAGGCTTGTGATACTGTTCATAGCCAAAAATAGTGCATTTACTTCCGCATCCCTACTTCGCGGAAATTCGACTTTCGCAGGCGGTCTCGGAACGCATCCCCCATGAAAATTGAGGGAATACTGTACTCTGAATGTAGCTTTTTTTCAAAGCTTTTCTCCCCAACCCTAATGATCTTCCCATCTGTTCCCAATTTGCAGGCTTGTATTCATTGCTACTCCCTCCAGAAAAATGTTTTTTCAGCCCTAATCAGATGCTAACGATCTTCCTGGCTTGCAGGCTTTTTTTATTCCTACTCCAAAGAAATTTTTTTACAGCTCTAATTCTTTGCAGGCTTGTTTTCATTCCTACTCCTCCGAGTAAGGTTTTTTTAGCTCTAACCAGGGGATTAAAAAAAGTGTTGAAGCTGACCAGACTAAGGACGCTAGAAACCTGGTAGGCAGATTTCTTTCCCCTATTTTTCTCCCCAAAAACTAAGGTGCCTCTTATACTCCGAAAAATATGGTATGTTTATCTGTCCTTTTATGTCCTGATCAGTGTAAATCTCACCACCTCTTGGAAGTGTGACAAAATGCAATTAATGTTGCTATTTTCTGGGCAAAATCTGTTTAACTTGTACTTTTTTAATCTTGTGTTTTACATTTTCGTGAAGAGAGGTTTCTTAAATCAAACCAATAAATAACCTGATGACTTAAAATGATTACATTTTAGCTGCCAATGATCCCATTGAATCTAATATACTACGTGCTTTTCAGAATGACAACAAAGAGAAAGAGAAAACAAAGGAAGTTTTGATCCTATATTTACATCTATATCATCTATATATAGCAGGGGCTGCACTGGAGTAAATAACAATAGCTGGAGCATCTTCAATCGTGCTTATGTTTATATGAGGAAGAATAAAAATGAATAATATCAAAAAACTAATGGCAGTACAATCATTTTGAAGAGAAGCTAATTACCTTTAGCCAAAGATAATCTTCCGTTTTATCTGCAACTTCACTGTGGTTATCGGCAATATCACACCGGCCTATGATACAATACACAGCTCTTTTGTACGGGTCTGTGTTGTTTCTCAGAGCCCGTCTGTAATGGAGGCGAACTTTGTTTTCAATGGCAGGAGACAGCCTATAATTTTAAAAAAAGGGGAAGCGAAAACCTGAGATATCTTTCAAACAGTCAAATCTGGAGTTTTCTTCTCAAAGTAGCTACCCAGGCTTCAAAGGTGGTCTTTTTTCAAATGTATGTTAGAGGTGTAAAAACCAAAGAAAGAACCTTTTATTTTCTATGGTGGAGATGTATAAAGGAAACAAAATAGGACTTTGATTTGTATAATACAGAAAATCCTAAAAGTTCTGAAACTCTTGGACTTAATAGAAAAAGAATTGAAGAAAAATTTTGGAACTTCATTAATATATTTAGTTATTTATTTATTATTTATTTATTAAACAGATTTCTATGCCGCCCTTCTCCTGGGACTCAGGGCAACACACAATAAACCAATACTAACATGGAGAAATCTAATATGAAAGTACAGTGATCCCTCGAGTTTCGCGATCTCGATCTTCGCGAAAACGCTATATCGCGATTTTTCAGCAATTGTTACCATCTAGAATCTTCGCGAACACTATATCGCGATTTTCCCCACCCGATCAGGTCACTCTCTTCCTTCCTTTCTCATCTTTCTTTCTCTCTCTCTATGTTGCTTCTTCCTCTCTCACACTCTCTTCCTCCCTCTCTCATCTCTTTCTTTCCTTCTCTCTCTTTCTCTCCCCCTCTTGCTCTCGAGCGGCCGCCTAGCAGCTGATCTGCTCGGCAGCGCAGCAGCAGCGAGGAGCCGAAGATCTTCGGCTCCTCGCTGGTGCTGCGCTGCCGAGCAGATCAACTGCTAGGCGGCCGAAGGAACGTTCCCTGGGTCTTCCCCGCCGCCTCGGATCCTCGCTGATGCCCGCCCGCCGTTTGCCGCTCGCCCCGTTCGGCGGCCGCACGTCCCGTTCGCCCGCCGCTCCCCTCGTTCGCCCCCCACTCCCCTCGTTCGCCCGCCGCTTGCCTCATTCACCCGCCGCTCCCCTCGTTCGCCCCCCACTCCCCTCGTTCGCCCGCCGCTCCCCTCGTTCGCCCCCCACTCCCCTCGTTCGCCCGCCGCTCGCTTCATTCGCCCGCCGCTATCGAACTTGCTATCGAGCCTGCTAATGAAATCCAACCCGCAGCGGCCCTTTCCCTCTCCAGGCTGCGGGAGGGGTCCGGAGAACAATGCCTGGCGCCGCGCTCCGGGCTGGGCTTTTTCCCCCCATTTCCCCTCGGGTGGAATTTCAGACCCTCCGCCGGTTGGATTTCATTAGCAGGCTCGATAGCAAGTTCTTCCTCCCTTTAGAAAGCCCCGCAGCCTCCTCCGCCCGGCGAGGCCGCCAGCGAGGACCCGCAAAGCCGCCGCCGCCGCAGCGAGGCCAAGCCGCCCGCTCCCACGGCACGGGCTCCCAACACAGCGCCGCTCAGCCCGCCCTCGGCGATGCCTCCGCGGATCTGCAAACCCAGCCGAGCGACGCCTCTGGTCTGGGCGAAGGCAGTGGGCAGGCCCCGCCGCAGCAGTCCCCGCGGGCACCGCGCGCCAAGGGCCGGCCAGGCCGCCGGCCAACAAAGGGGCTCCCTCGCCTCCCTCGGGCAGGTTTACAAAGGCAGCGCGGCAACTTGGAGCCCGGCACGCCCCGCAGCCCTCGCCTCGCCCGCCCCCCGCCTGGCCGGCGCTCCGGCTACCCCCGGCTGAGGAAGAACCGAGTAGCCCCCGCCCTCCCCCGCCCGGCTCCCTTCAGCCCCCCGGGGCCAAGCGGGCGGGGGGCGGGCGGGACTTCGCCTGTCTCCGCCGCCAGCATCGCCCCTCCGGCGGGCCGGCCTCCCCCGCCCGCCTCTGCTGCAGCCGCCGCCGCCTCCCCGACTGGCACAAAAGGGCCCCGCCCGCCCCGCCCCGAACCTTACCTTGCGAGTTTTTGGCTGCGGGGGGAGAAGTAGGATTTTCCTAACTCCCTCCCCCTGCAGCCAAAAACTCAAAGCCTGTATCCTGCCGCCCGGTTTACCCAGGACACGAGCGGCGAAGTGACTTGGAGGAATGGAAAGTCCAAACCGCCCGGTTTCAGTGGGGTTTCCCCGTTGCCCAGGGATTCCTTCGCCCGAACGGAGGTGGCTGTGGTGGGTTCAGGAATCCCTGGGCAACGGGGAAACCCCACTGAAACCGGGCGGGTTAAGCCTCCTTCGGCGACTGCGGAACTGCTTGCTGTCAACTTTGCACTGGGCAAAGAACTCTTCACCTCCCGCCAGGCACGGACGAAAGGCGTGGAAGTCTATTGTAGCAGCTGCTACAGCGGAGACATTTGGGGGGGGGGGAGGCAGGAGGCAGGAGATCCGGCCCTTCACTTGCCCTCCCAGCAAAAGGCAAAGCCGCGCAGCTCCCCAGCCGCCAAAGGAGGCTTAACCCCACCCCTCTGTCCCACCCATCGCCCGTGGTCGGCATAACCTCCTCCTGCCTATCCCCGCTTTTCTGCCGGCCACGGGCGATGGGTGGGACAGAGGGGTGGGGTTAAGCCTCCTTCGGCGACTGCGGAACTGCTTGCTGTCAACTTTGCACTGGGCAAAGAACTCTTCACCTCCCGCCAGGCACGGACGAAAGGCGTGGAAGTCTATTGTAGCAGCTGCTACAGCGGAGACATTTGGGGGGGGGGAGGCAGGAGGCAGGAGATCCGGCCCTTCACTTGCCCTCCCAGCAAAAGGCAAAGCCGCGCAGCTCCCCAGCCGCCAAAGGAGGCTTAACCCCACCCCTCTGTCCCACCCATCGCCCGTGGTCGGCATAACCTCCTCCTGCCTATCCCCGCTTTTCTGCCGGCCACGGGCGATGGGTGGGACAGAGGGGTGGGGTTAAGCCTCCTTCGGCGACTGCGGAACTGCTTGCTGTCAACTTTGCACTGGGCAAAGAACTCTTCACCTCCCGCCAGGCATGGACGAAAGGCGTGGAAGTCTATTGTAGCAGCTGCTACAGCGGAGACATTTGGGGGGGGGGGGAGGCAGGAGGCAGGAGATCCGGCCCTTCACTTGCCCTCCCAGCAAAAGGCAAAGCCGCGCAGCTCCCCAGCCGCCAAAGGAGGCTTAACCCCACCCCTCTGTCCCACCCATCGCCCGTGGTCGGCATAACCTCCTCCTGCCTATCCCCGCTTTTCTGCCGGCCACGGGCGATGGGTGGGACAGAGGGGTGGGGTTAAGCCTCCTTCGGCGACTGCGGAACTGCTTGCTGTCAACTTTGCACTGGGCAAAGAACTCTTCACCTCCCGCCAGGCACGGACGAAAGGCGTGGAAGTCTATTGTAGCAGCTGCTACAGCGGAGACATTTGGGGGGGGGGAGGCAGGAGGCAGGAGATCCGGCCCTTCACTTGCCCTCCCAGCAAAAGGCAAAGCCGCGCAGCTCCCCAGCCGCCAAAGGAGGCTTAACCCCACCCCTCTGTCCCACCCATCGCCCGTGGTCGGCATAACCTCCTCCTGCCTATCCCCGCTTTTCTGCCGGCCACGGGCGATGGGTGGGACAGAGGGGTGGGGTTAAGCCTCCTTTGGCGGCTGGGGAGCTGCGCGGCTTTGCCTTTTGCTGGGAGGGCAAGTGAAGGGCCGGATCTCCTGCCTCCTGCCTCCCCCCCCCCAAATGTCTCCGCTGTAGCAGCTGCTACAATAGACTTCCACGCCTTTCGTCCGTGCCTGGCGGGAGGTGAAGAGTTCTTTGCCCAGTGCAAAGTTGACAGCAAGCAGTTCCGCAGTCGCCGAAGGAGGCTTAACCCCACCCCTCTGTCCCACCCATCGCCCGTGGCCGGCAGAAAAGCGGGGATAGGCAGGAGGAGGTTATGCCGACCACGGGCGATGAGTGGGACAGAGGGGTGGGGTTAAGCCTCCTTTGGCGGCTGGGGAGCTGCGCGGCTTTGCCTTTTGCTGGGAGGGCAAGTGAAGGGCCGGATCTCCTGCCTCCTGCCTCCCCCCCCCCCAAATGTCTCCGCTGTAGCAGCTGCTACAATAGACTTCCACGCCTTTCGTCCGTGCCTGGCGGGAGGTGAAGAGTTCTTTGCCCAGTGCAAAGTTGACAGCAAGCAGTTCCGCAGTCGCCGAAGGAGGCTTAACCCGCCCGGTTTCAGTGGGGTTTCCCCGTTGCCCAGGGATTCCTGAACCCACCACAGCCACCTCCGTTCGGGCGAAGGAATCCCTGGGCAACGGGGAAACCCCACTGAAACCGGGCGGTTTGGACTTTCCATTCCTCCAAGTCACTTCGCCGCTCGTGTCCTGGGTAAACCGGGCGGCAGGATACAGGCTTTGAGTTTTTGGCTGCAGGGGGAGGGAGTTAGGAAAATCCTACTTCTCCCCCCGCAGCCAAAAACTCGCAAGGTAAGGTTCGGGGCGGGGCGGGCGGGGCCCTTTTGTGCCAGTCGGGGAGGCGGCGGCGGCTGCAGCAGAGGCGGGCGGGGGAGGCCGGCCCGCCGGAGGGGCGATGCTGGCGGCGGAGACAGGCGAAGTCCCGCCCGCCCCCCGCCCGCTTGGCCCCGGGGGGCTGAAGGGAGCCGGGCGGGGGAGGGCGGGGGCTACTCGGTTCTTCCTCAGCCGGGGGTAGCCGGAGCGCCGGCCAGGCGGGGGCGGGCGAGGCGAGGGCTGCGGGGCGTGCCGGGCTCCAAGTTGCCGCGCTGCCTTTGTAAACCTGCCCGAGGGAGGCGAGGGAGCCCCTTTGTTGGCCGGCGGCCTGGCCGGCCCTTGGCGCGCGGTGCCCGCGGGGACTGCTGCGGCGGGGCCTGCCCACTGCCTTCGCCCAGACCAGAGGCGTCGCTCGGCTGGGTTTGCAGATCCGCGGAGGCATCGCCGAGGGCGGGCTGAGCGGCGCTGTGTTGGGAGCCCGTGCCGTGGGAGCGGGCGGCTTGGCCTCGCTGCGGCGGCGGCGGCTTTGCGGGTCCTCGCTGGCGGCCTCGCCGGGCGGAGGAGGCTGCGGGGCTTTCTAAAGGGAGGAAGAACTTGCTATCGAGCCTGCTAATGAAATCCAACCGGCGGAAGGTCTGAAATTCCACCCGAGGGGAAATGGGGGAAAAAAGCCCAGCCGGGAGCGCGGCGCCAGGCATTGTTCTCCGGACCCCTCCCGCAGCCTGGAGAGGGAAAGGGCCGCTGCGGGTTGGATTTCATTAGCAGGCTCGATAGCAAGTTCGATAGCGGCGGGCGAACGAGGCGAGCGGCGGGCGAACGAGGGGAGTGGGGGGCGAACGAGGGGAGCGGCGGGCGAACGAGGGGAATGGGGGGAGAACGAGGGGAGCGGCGGGCGAACGGGGCGAGCGGCGGGCGAACGGGATGTGCGGCCGCCGAACGGGGCGAGCGGCAAACGGCGGGCGGGCATCAGCGAGGATCCGAGGCGGCGGGGAAGACCCAGGGAACGTTCCTTCGGCCGCCCAACAGCTGATCTGCTCGGTAGCGCGGCAGCAGCGAGGAGCCGAAGATGGGGTTTCCCCGTTGCCCAGGCAAAGGGGAAACCCCATCTTCGGCTCCTCGCTGCTGCCGCGCTACCGAGCAGATCAGCTGTTGGGCGGCTGAAGGAACCTTCCCTTGGTCTTCCCCACCGCCCACACGCAAACTTCACCATCTGCGCATGTGCGGCCATGAAAAAATGGCCGCACATGCGCAGATGGTGTTTTTACTTCCGCACCGCTATATCGCGAAAAATCGAGTTTCGCGAGGGGTCTTGGAACGGAACCCTCGCGAAACTCGAGGGATCACTGTATACTAAAATATCACTACTAGAAACACACAGAAATCTAATATTCTTAAAAACCCTTACATATTTAAAAAACAAGCTTTCACATTAATTCTAATATTCTTCATATTCATTCTAATATTCTAATATATATGTTGACAGCTGCAAGATTATTATATGCACAACAATTGAAGGACACTTTGATTCCTACAATAGAAGAAATGGTTCTAGAAGCTGATGGAGTTGGCTGAAATGGCAATATTGACTCCTTGCTTAGTTGCTTAACGAAAAGAACACAAGTACTTCTAATTTCCACATGGAAACCGCTTCTAACCTTCGTGCTTAATGTGGAAAAGAATGAAATTTAGATTCTGGGATTTACAGGTTAGACCTGTGATGGCAAACCTATGGCCCATGTGGCAGAGATGAAACACAGCGCCCTCTCTGGGGACATGAGAGCCGTCACCCCAGCTCAGCTCTGCCACACATGCATTCGTGCCTCCCACCAGCCAGCTGGTCTTTGGGTCTCTGCCACGAATACGCAGGGGCAGGGCAGCCACGGGGGGCTGCGTGTGTATGCGTGAGGCACCTGCAGGAGGTTGCGGAAGCATGTAGGAGGGTGGAGCACATACGCAGGTGGGGTGGGCTTTAGGCACTCGGTCCGGGAAAGGTTAGCCATCACTAGATTAGACTGATAGAGTTTTATTTATCTACCTACCTACCTGCCTACCTACCTATCTATCTATCTTCACACCCATAGGATTTGAAAACAACACAGAAACTATGTGCTTTACCAAGGTTGTGTGTGTTTTTGTTTTTGAAAGATGCTTCTTGAATTACATTTGTTGTTTCTGTCTACGTGCTGAGCTGCCATATTATTTTGCTGCTTTTTAAAAAAAAAATACATTGGTATTGCTTGTAGCATCCAGAGGGCCCTTGATAAAAAATCTCTTTTGCGGTAATTAAAGCATTTTGTGGACTAGGGATATAAATCTATCCGGATGGCTGTGACAAAATAAGTTGAATTTCAGCTTTCCGTAGTATTTCTATTGCTTTGTTTGAAATGGAGGTGGGGTCTTAATGGAGAGCAAGCTTCAACGGGTGAATCATGTCTTACAGTAATAGAAAAGCATTGATTGTTGCTTTACTCATCCTTATACAGTGTTCCCTCGATTTTCGTGGGGGATACGTTCCAAGACCGCCCGCGAAAGTCGAATTTCCGCAAAGTAGAGATGCGGAAGTAAATACACTATTTTTGGCTATGAACAGTATCACAAGCCTTCCCTTAACACTTTAAACCTCTAAACTGCAATTTCCCATTCCCTTAGCAACCATTTAGATTATTACTCACAATGTTTATTTATTAAAGTTTATTTTAAAAATATTTATTACAGGCGGACGAAAGTTTGGCGATGACATATGATGTCATCAGGCGGAAAAAAACATGGTATAGGGAAAAAACCCGCAAAGTATTTTTTAATTAATATATTTGAAAAACCGTAGTATAGACTTTTCACGAAGTTCGAAGCCGTGAAAATCGAGGGAACACTGTATTTATTTTTGTAGAAATGACTATTATGGTAAAACCAAAAGTCCAGATTGTTGTTAATGTACTGTAACAGATGGTCAAAAGTTCTACTGTAACACATAGTCAGAAGTCAATGCTTCTTTTTTTTTTCTTTCCTTACCCTTCCATACCTTTCTCTGCCTTTTTATTTGCTTTCGTATTTTCTATTTTATAAGAGTTTATAACCAATAAAAAGTGGCTTATATGAAAAAGTGGTCTCTTGAGTCAAGCAGCTTTCTTGTGACAGAAATACTGTTTTCTTGATGTCTTTTTGCTGACTGAACACTGCTGCTCGTGTACAGTGTTCTCTCAATTTTTGCGGGTTCGAACTTTGCGAAAAGTCTATACCACGGTTTTTCAAAAATATTAATAAAAAAACACTTCGCTGTTTTTTCTCTTATACCACGGTTTTTCTCGCCAATGACATCATATGTCATCGCCAAACTTTCGTCCACCTTTAATAAATATTTTTTTTAATTAAACTTTAATAAATAAACATGGTGAGTAATAATCTAAATGGTTGCTAAGGGATTGGGAAATTGTAATTTAGGGGTTTAAAGTGTTAAGGGAAGGCTTGTGATACTGGTCGTAGCCAAAAATAGTGTATTTACTTCCGCATCTCTACTTCGCGGAAATTTGACTTTCGCGGGCGGTCTCGGAACGCATCCCCCGCGAAAATCGAGGGAACTCTGTATTTTATATTGCAGAAACCAACCTAACAATATAACCTGATAATAGGACAGTGAGTAGTCACGTGGATTGTTAGGACAGATCCAAAGTACCTCCCGCCGATATAATGTGGCTTCACACTCAGTAAGAGTGCTTTAATTTTAAAAATAGATATGTTCCAGTTGAAGGAAAAAAATAAAAGTGCATTTTTGAAATGCCTGAACCTTCTGTGAATCCAAGCTGTTTCAGAACCATTAATTTAAGGCAGTGTTTCTCAACCATAAACACTTGAAGATGTCTGGACCTCAATTTCCAGGATCGTCCAGCTAGGGAATTCTGGGAATTGAAGTCCACATACCTTTTAAGTGGCCAAGGTTGAAAAACGCTGGTTTAAAGTATCAAAAGTCTTCTGCACAAGTTCGGAAAACATGATGCTGCCCTATCTTGAAGTTGATTTTGAAGGTGAGCAAACAATTTAAAGTTCTAACAAGAAAGATGGGCTACAAGAATGGTGGAAGGTCTTAAGCATAAAACGTATCAGGAAAGACTTAATGAACTCAATCTGTATAGTCTGGAGGACAGAAGGAAAAGGGGGGACATGATCGAAACATTTAAATATATTAAAGGGTTAAATAAGGTCCAGGAGGGAAGTGTTTTTAAAAGGAAAGTGAACACAAGAACAAGGGGACACAATCTGAAGTTAGTTGGGGGAAAGATCAAAAGCAACATGAGAAAATATTATTTTACTGAAAGAGTAGTAGATCCTTGGAACAAACTTCCAGCAGACGTGGTAGATAAATCCACAGTAACTGAATTTAAACATGCCTGGGATAAACATATATCCATCCTAAGATAAAATACAGAAAATAGTATAAGGGCAGACTAGATGGACCAGGAGGTCTTTTTCTGCCGTCAGACTTCTATGTTTCTATGAAGCGTGGAACTCATTACCGGACTCAAACAAGTGGAATTCGTTCTTCTGCTTTGCGTCACCCCCTGACATCCATACTTGCAAACCTATACCTATAAAGCCCTATACGGCTTAGGGCCAGATTATTTACAGGACCATCTCCTGCCATATACCTCGCAGAGGTCAATTAGAGCACACAGAGTTGGTCTCCTCCAGGTCCCGTCAGCCAAGCAATGTAGACTGGCGGCCCCTCGGGGCAGAGCCTTCTCTGTTGCTGCTCTGGTTCTCTGGAATCAACTCCCACCGAATGTCTGCACTGCTCCCACCCAGCTGGCTTTTCGTAAGGCCATGAAGACCTGGCCATGCCGGCAGGCTTGGGGGCCCTAAATTAACACCAACTTGACCACCTGTATGAATATGACTGCGTGAATAGTATGTACGTGTGTTGGTGAGTTGCTCTATTATGAGTTTTAATTAGGGTTCTTCTTATTGTTAATTTGTAATTTTATTACTGTTGTAAGCCGCCCTGAGTCCTTTGGGATTGGGCGGCATAGAAGTCAAATTAAATGAAGGAAGGAAGGAAGGAAGGAAGGAAGGAAGGAAGGAAGGAAGGAAGGAAGGAAGGAAGGAAGGAAGGAAGGAAGGAAGGAATAAATACTTTCCCCTGGCCTCTTCTGGCATTATCTAAGTACCTTTTGTCTTTGCTGTGCACGTACTCCTGGAACCAAGTTTTGAAATCTCCCAGCTGGTGCTGAGCTAGGTTGACCACTTGCATGGCCGCCATTAAGTCCCCGCAGCGCATGCAGTAGTAAATGATGGCCCAGACAGGATGACCTTCCACTTCCCCGTCCTAAAACAACAGAAGAAGAAAATCGTCCAGAGATTTGACTTGTTAACAGACAGTCCTTGATTTACGACTACAATTGAGGCCAAAATTTTGGTTGCTAAGAGAGGCAGTTGGTTCACGGAGTTGCGCTCCAGTTTACAACCTCTTTCTTGCCACAGTTGTTAAGTTAGTAACTCGGTTAAGTAAATCTAGCTTCCCCATTGACATTGCTTGTCGGAAGGTCGTAAAAGGGAATCATATGACCTTCGTGGGACACTATAACCATCATAAATATGAGTCAATTGTCAAGTGCCTGAATTTTGATCATGTGACCATAGGTATGTGACAACGATTGTAAGTGTAAAAGTAGTCATGAGTCACTTTTTTACCATGTTTCCCTGAAAATAAGCCCTACCCTGAATATAGGCCCTCCCCCTAAAATAAACCCTTTCCCCAAAATAAACCCTACTCCTAAAAATACCATTTCCCCTCGTTAAGGTTAGGGAGCTGGAGATCAGATAAGAGAACAAGTCTTACTCCACTGTGCCCCAAAATAATAAGACCTCCCCGAAAATAAGGCCAAGTGCTTATTTTGGGGTCAAAAATATAAAGCAGGGTCTTATCTTCGGGGAGACATGGTAATGTAAAGAACTGCTATATTGTAACAAAGAGCTTGAATTTAGAAGATAGGTCTTGTGGATAGCTCAGGCCCAGTTCCTGCCCCAAGGACTGTGGATGTGTGGGAGACATCCACATGCCGCAGGCCTGTTTTGCTCCCGGTGGAATCTGCTGATGAAGGCTCCTCTGACCAAGAAGACATGAGTGACAGGAAGGAGGAGAGTGTGGCAGACAGCTCAGAAGGAGATCAATTATCTAGCTCCTCCTTGGATTCAGAACAAGAGTTAATGATACAGCCACACATGTGGAGAGCGATGCATAGGCAACAACAACTGAGAGATTATTATCAAAGAAAATGAGGCCACCTGTGGTTGGGTGGGGCTGTGGTAATTAGTGAGGCTGCTATAAATAGCAGCCTGTGGGTTTGGCCATTGTGGAGGATTATCTGATCGTTGTGTTTTGTGCCTGCCTTGCTGACTTTGACCTTTGTGTGCTGATTTTTCCCCGCTTTGAAACTAAACCAGAGCAAAGTGTGTTTCACTTTGTGAAAGAAGAAGGACTGTGAACTGCCTCACAGCTACAAGCTAAGTATCTCAGAACTGATAAGGGACTTGTACAAATTACCAGTTTGTTTGGAGATGAGTGCTCTTTGCTATACAAATAGAGTGCTTAATTTATTTGGATTTTCAGTATAAAGAACATTGTTTTGAATTTTCAAACGTGTGTGTGTCTGAACTTTGTATCTGTGAATTTTCGGGAGGATTCTATCAGAGACCTCGACAGAACAATAGGAAACACATGTTTAAACTGTAACTGGTTGGGTACAATTGACTGAAGATTCCTTTGAATAAAAATAAGTCTTGCAGACCTTAAAAAAACATTCCTAGTGATATTCAAACCCTCTCTGCCTTTTAAAAAGATGCTTATTCTACGTGTACATATTTTCAGAAATTATATTTGCATATTCATGAATGCAAATGTCATCTATCAAGAGCCTCCAAAGATGCAGGGAGACATTTTAGTCGACATTTCCATTTGCACGGGATGGCCTTTGTGCTGCAGGCAGATGGGGAATTCTTCAAACTGGTATAGAAGAGGATACGGTCAGAAGGGAATTGGGGAACGCTGCTTCTCCCGTCTTCCGTTTGCAGGAAGCTTAGCTACGGAATAGGCCTGGCTGTGAGCAGAAAGACGCCACCCGAGGCCGTCCATTCTGTTTTCTCGACGCAGTTTTTCTGATTCCTCACGCTGAGAAGCCTCTTAAGAAATCATATCGCAGAGATCTCTATTCAGTGCGCCATCTTCCCCTAACTGTGTTTACATTCCGCCAAGGAAGAAAAACCCACTACCTTGCCAAGCAATTTAAAAGAATGCCACCGTTCAACTGATCTCATTTTTAGAAAGGTTCTCCCGATGCTCACTCAGCATCTGGTTCCTTGCAGTTTCTGCTCATTTATTCCAGGATTTTCCCGGAAGGTACCACCAAGGGGAGGGAAACAAAACCTATCAAATGCTCATCCCGCCCCCCTTAATATACTAGGCTGTTTTTCTCATCAATGTTCTTTTTTTAAATGTGGCACTGATGTGAAAATGCTATTCCACAAGCAGCTTGCGGTGATCAAGACTTAGGTACTTCTTTAATTTTTAATTTAATTATTTAATATTTAACATTATTATTAATAGTACAATTTTCATTTTTACTATTATAATCAGACCATTTGTTCTTTCTCTGTAAAATGAAACGCACCCAGACAATGCACTGTTTTCAAAGTATCTCTGCATAATTTATGTATAGTGGTACCTCTACTTAAGAACACCTCCCTACTTAAGAACTTTTCTAGATAAGAACCGGGTGTTCAAGATTTTTTTGCCTCTTCTTAAGAACCATTTTCTACTTAAGAACCCAAGCCCGGAAAAATTTCCCAGGAAATTTGAGAGAGGCACAAATGCCCAGCCAGTTTCCTGCCATTCCCCCTGGGTTTCTCTCTCTGGTGCAGTGTATAGGAGGCTGCCTTGCGCCAGGTGTATGGGAGGCACGTGCTCCTCCTCGCTGCCTCCTCGCCCCCTTTTTTTTTTAAAAGCCTTAAAGTTTTGGATTTTTTTGTATTCTCCTCCCCTCACCTTCTTCCTTCGGCAGCGACTGTCCTCCTCCTCTTTTTCCTCCTCCTCCTCCCACCCAAATTCCGAGCTTTTATTTCTTTCCTAATGGGTTTGCAGGCATTATTTGCTTTTACATTGATTCCTATGGGAAAAATTGCCTCTACTTACAAACTTTTCTACTTAAGAACATCACGGAACTAATTAAGTTCTTAAGTAAAGGTACCACTGTATGTATGTATGTATGTATGTATGTATGTATGTATGTATGTATATTATATACACACACATACACATATATATACACATATACATACATAAATGTATGTATACACAGAGAGAGAGAGAGACAGACAGACAGACGGACGGACGGACGGATGGATGGATGTAGGTACTTCTTTGGGACCTTTTGCCCATAAATAAAATAAGTGACTGATACTCATTCCTTTAATTAAACTATTTGCAAAGTGATCCATCTTGCAACACTCTAAGAATTGCGAACGAGAATTAAAACCCAAACCAAACAACATATCCATAAAGAACCAAAAGCAACACCACGATGCATAATCACAACCACAAGGTCTAAAAACAATCCGCTGCTAGTTTTTTTGAATGATCTTAGACTACGCAAGAGAGATGCTTTTGGAGAAACCGCTTAAGTTTGCAATTAATATTTGCCAGCGGGATTTTTAAAAGAACGAAGCCCCTTCAGCAGTCTTAGGAAAACTAATACAAAGTGCGCCATTAGCAAGTATGAGAAACTCTCCAACCTGACACGTGCATTTTCTGCTTAGATAAATGAATAAAAAGTAAACCAAGGTTGCTAGGACCATGGTGTCTTGGATGTTCCTACCTGCAGACCCGGAACAGACACGGGGAGTTTGATGTTCAAGAAACTGCGGACCAACTGATACGTTCCAGGTACTCCACCCAGCTGAGCTTGGTGCAAATTTCCAAAGACCGTCATCAAGGTATAGTTCTTGTAGCTGCAAGGAATCAGGCATGGATGATCAGTCAGGATAGCGAAACACCCTTTCACTGATTGCAAACAACGCATCAGAATCAGAATAGAGTCGGAAAGGACCTTAGAAATTGCTCAAGCATGATGGAGAACCTATGGCATGTGTGCCACAGGTGGCATACAGAGCTATATGGGAAGGCATGCAAGGCTTTGTCCTTTATCCTCCCAGCTTATTTTCTGCCTTTGGAAAGGCCGTTTTGTCCTCCGGACGCTTCAGGAAAGCTTCCCTGAAGCCCCAGAGGCAGCTTCCTGGGAGTCCACCCCCCCCCCCCAAAAAAAAATTCTATTTAAGGATTGATACCTTTGCTCGAGATATTGCAAGGCCTGCCTGACAAACTCCATCTGCACCTCCATGCTGGTCCGTATTTTCAATGTGTCACTTGCTGGAACTAGCAGAACATCCGTCATTTGCTTCACCATGGCCCACAAGTCAGCGATGTTCTGCAACAGGTGTGGGAGAGACACAGCCTACCTTGAGGCACAGCTTTGTGAAAAGGTGGCATTTAAAAGATATGAGCTAGTGATGGCTAGGCTACAATACACACAGACATATAGCCCTGGTTATGAGAGAGAAAGGAGGAGGGCAGGGGGAGAGAGAGAGGGGGGATAGACAGAGATGGATGGATGGATGGATGGATGGATGGATGGATGGATGGATGGATGGATGGATGGATGGATGGATGGATAGATAGATAGATAGATAGATAGATAGATAGATAGATAGATAGATAGATAGATAGATAGATAGATAGATAGATAGATAGAGTCAGGATCAAGCCTACTTGAGAGAATATTTCAAATTGCAGAGAGAAGAATTGTATAACTTTAACAATGTAAAACTGCCTTGTCATGGTGAATACAGTATGTGAATTGTAATATAACCTGATTGGCTGACAAAAGTACATAATGCACCTTTGCATGGGTGTGGCTTATGGCTTGGCTTGAAGGTATTGTGGCTTAGTATGGTTTAGAGTGGCTTGTGGTGACTGAAGAATTGTTGCTAAATACTGTAACCGAGAATGTAGGTAGAGAATTGTGAGTACTTTGTATATTAACTACTAAGTACTTTGTATATTAACTACTAGAGAGCTACAGTGTAAATAGTTAAGTGTAGGTTTGCTACGAAAGAAGTAAATATTTTCCTAAGAAATATGTGTTTTCAATTATCTTCAAGATGAAGGTTCCTGATATACTGGTCTAAGGCAGGCTAGTTAACTGCTTTGGCTATCTGGGTGGGCTAGCTTCTGCAAAACGTTACTCTAACAAATGATAGATGGATAGATGGATGGATGGATAGATGGATGGATGGGTAGGTAGGTAGGGAGGGAGGGAGGGAGGGAGGGAGAAAGAGATAGCAAATAGCATTTAGACTTATACAGTGATCCCCCGGTTATTGCGTTCCCGATCATTGCGAACGGGCTAATTTGCGATTTTGCAACCCGGAAGTAAAACCACCATCTGCACATGCGCGCCCTTTTTTCTATGGGCACGCATGCGTAGATGGCGCCGGGCAGATCAGCTGCTGGGCGGCTTCCCTAGGTCTTCCCCCGAGGGGCGGGCATCAGCAAGGAGTTTCCCCACCGCCCACGCAAACACCTCGCTGCCGCCCGCCCTTCGCCCGCCCACGCCGTTCATTCTCGCCGCTTCCCAATGAGTCCCGAAGACAAACGCGGAAGTTCGCCTATGACGTTTGTCTTCGGGACTCAGTTGGCAAGCCGCGCGGCTGTTTTAAAACGTCGCCGCCAGCATGGGGGGCTTCCTAGAAGCCCCCCAAACCCGGGTTGGGGGTCCGGGGGGTGCTGGCATGCCCCCCATGCTGGCGGCGACATTTTAAAACAGCCGCGCCGCCCCCAATCTTCGGCTCCTCGCTAGCGCTGCGGAAGTAAAAACACCATCTGCGCATGCGCAGATGGTTTTTTTACTTCCGCAGCGCTACTTCGCGAAAACCCGCTCGTTGCGGGGGGTCCTGGAACGGAACCCTCGCAATGATCGGGGGGATCACTGTATACCACTTCATAATGCATAATGAAGTAGCCTGCAATGCTACACTCTAACCACTCCGCCACCCCGGCATCTAAGATAGGTGATACATAGATGATACATAGATAGATGATGGATGGATGGATGGAAAGATAGATACTGGAGACAGACAGACAGACCCAGAGACTGTTCATAACTAGAGCTGTGCATAGGATTCCTTTAATAAGCTGATTCCTTAAAGGAGATACCACTTTTTTCAGGCTAAACTGAAACCCTGCAAAATAGCAGTTGCCAATGAGCAGCAGAGAGGCACGGGGCTTGTGAGATATGCAAAATACCCTTTTCAAATTATTTTCAGAGCAGGCACAATTCTGAAACAGAGAGAGGGAGGGAAGGAAGGATACAAACTAAAAAATGGTCAGAATAATTTCTGAAGCTAAATTATAAATAATACCTTATCATCCAATTCGGCCACAGTAGCACAAAGGTCTACCAAATTAGGCTGAAGGTGTCCGTTCACAATCTTCTCATTGTACATATAAATCTGAAAAAGAGCGACACACACGGATGTCCAGCCTAGTGCAATTCATTCCCTCCCTTTGCATGAAACCCTCCTCACCCACAAGATCTTTGTTGGAGGAAAAAATCCAGAGTTTCCTAAAACTGCTCTTGGTTCAAGTGAGGCACTCACCTGTCGGGCGTAGGCCATCTCTGTGTTATCCAAGGAACTGCGACCTGGTGGAGGCAACTCACTGGCGTAACTAGGCTGTAGAGGAAAGACAAAAAGGCTGCTCAGCGCTCGGTCTCAATGGAAGAGGATACTTCTAGCACAGGGTTGAACTGTGGGGTCCTAGTTGCTCCCTGAGTAGTTTTCTTGCAGACGTTTCATGTCCAAACTAGGTTATGTCATCAGTGCAAAAGGCAACATCCCCTGATGTTGCAAACTATTTTGGACACTGATTGCCTCATTTACTTTTTCCTTTAAGCAACTCACATTTTTTTCTTTAAAAATGCAGAATTTTGCAGCCAGTAAAATAATGCATTTTTAAAAACTTAATTAAAGCTTTACTTAACACATAATTTGGTGTTCAGTATTTACACGGGAGCCAGCCAGAAATCCTGCCTGCTGAAGTGCTTGTTCTTTAGAACTTCTTAAGATTTTACTTCTCTGCTCAAACAAACCCTACATATGTCAGCCATCACATTTAGGAATTTGTTCCTTCTTAAAAAAGAAAATCTATAGAATAAGATACAAAAAAAAGTAAGCAAGTTTTAAAGAAAATAAGAGAAGGAAGGTTTTGTTGGTTTTATTTGCTGCCATGGGTTATTTGTAAAAATAATAAAGGGAGGGAAGGAAAGAGAGAGGAAAGAGGAGGGGAGAGGAAAAGGGCAGGGGAGGGGAGGGCAGGGGAGGGAAGAGAAGAGAAAAGAGAAGATAAAATGAAAGGGAGGAAGGGAGGGAAGGGGGAGAGGAGGGGAGAGAAGGGGAGAGAAGAGAAGAGAAAGAAGAAAAGAGAGAGAAGAGAAAATGGAAGGGAGGAAGGGAGGGGAGAGGAAAGGAGAGAAGATGTAAGGGAGGAGAGGAGAGAAAATGGAAGGGAGGAGATGAGGGGAGGGGGAGAGGAGAGGAAGAAGAGAAGAGAAGAGAAGATGTCAATCTATCCTTGTTTCTGACAATGAAAGAAAAACATAGGATTCATTTGTTAGAACAAAAAACAAAATACTGAGCAATGCAAGGCAAAATGGTGCTTTGGGACACATAGAGGAGCTCCCACAGTGCCTGTCTGCACATCCTTAAAGCACCCACTTCTTTTTCTAAGATCACATTTGCCCTCCACACCTGCAGCACAATCCTGGCCAAATACACGTTTGCTTTCAGAAGCAAGAATCCCAAATCACAGAGGAGGTTCCACTCTATTGAAAAAGCGCCGGGAAACCAAAAGCAACCCAGGCATCCCCACTCCGGTGTGTGTTTTTAAGCAATGCGCCATGACTGAGCATGATGAACCCAATGAAACCCGGTACCAACATTTCAATGTGGGAGGGGGGAGAGAATACCGCATTCCCCAGCCTCCTGTCAATCTCTCGGAGGCACGGATGGCAAAAAAAAGCTTGCAGCATGGTAAAAATAGCTGTGCCGTTTGTTTTGTGCACGAGTCACGAGAACTGCGGTGTTCAATAAATCATTACAGACAAAAAGTCCAATGGACATAAAAATGAGATATATTTTTTTTGTGAGTGTGTGTGTGACAAGCTATGTTGCCCTAAGTGGATTTTCTACTGCAAATGGGGAGAGAATTCGGCAGCAGGAAACGTCGCCAGCCTGAATGCAGCTGCTTTTCCCTTATTAAGCTTCACTTGTTGCAAACCGCAAGCACCCGAGCATGCGGTAATCCTGCAAGCATGCCACAGCTACAGTGGTGCCCAGGGGAAGGGTGATCCACCCACTGCAAGATTTAGGACGGTGCGTGGCCTATGGAGACTCTCAGTCCTCCCGGTCAGGGCTGCCCCCCCCCCCCCCCAAAAGGTGCTTTTTTTTTTTCAAGAGGCCATTGGACTTTCTGGTTTTTTTTCTTTGAAGATGTTTCACTTCTCATCCAAAAAGCTTCTTCGGCTCTGACTGGATGGTGGGGAATGGAAGGATTTGTATCCCTTGCAGACAGCTGGTCGTTTGCATCCATTTAATTTAGAGGGTCATTATAAGTTAGAGTTTGATAGTTTAAAAATGTTTATAGTAAAGTAAATTTAAATATGCTATTCATTATATTATTTTTTTTTACAAAAGAAGTAATTTACAGACAAAGTAATTAAATTAACATATAGAGTCAAATTTAACAAATGTTTAATAAAAATGTATGCTATTTTTCTATTGATCTGATTATAGTTAGGGTTTTAATTTTTGTAGTAGTTAGACTTCTAAGATAAGCGGAGCAATGACAGCTCCTTGAATGTTTAATGTTGTATGTCTTTGTTTGTCTTTTTAAGAAAAATTCAATAAAAATATTTTTTTTAAAAAAAAAATTAGAGGGTTGTTAAGGCCACTTTGGAGGTTTGTCTCTGTCCTCAGTGTCACCTGAGTGGTGCAAATGGGTAGGAAGCCTTTGGGGAACTGCTGAAAGGACTGAGTTGTAGAGCTGCACTTTCCTTTAGGGCGTTTTCTGCCCTGTGTCCCTTCGCTTTTGAAGGCAGGTGCAGGCTGCCTGTTGGGGATGAGCCTCTTCCTGCCTGCATCGGCATAAGAGCCAGGGTGGCCCAGTGGTTAGAAGGCAGCACTGCAGGCTATTTCAGCTAACTGCTAGCTATAGTCCAGCAGTTCAAATCTCACCACTGGCTCAAGGTTGACTCAGCCTTCCCTCCGTCCAGATGGGTAAAATAAGGACCTGGATTGTGGGGGGCAAGAGGCTGATTCTGTAAACCGCTTAGAGAGGGCTGTGAAAGCACTATGAAGCTGTATACAAGCCTAAATGCCATTGCTTTTCTGTTGGTAATGACCTATAAAGCCCTACATGGCATCGGACCAGAATACCTGCAGGACCGTCTTCTGCCGCACAAATCCCAGCGGCCAATCAGGTCACACAGTGTTGGCCTTCTCCAGGTCCTGTCGACTAAACAATGCCGTTTGGCAGGACCCAGGGGAAGAGCCTTCTCTGTGGCAGCCCCGGCCCTCTGGAATCAATCCCCCTGGAGATTCGAATTGCCCCCACTCTTTCCGCCTTCCACAAGATGTTGAAGACCTATCTATGTCGCCAGGCATGGGGGAACTAACTATCTCTCCCCCCCCCACCTTTTTTCTGACTGTAATACATGAGAATGGTGTGATTGTGCAGTACCAATTGTTTTTAATATTTATGGGTTTTAAATTTAGCTTTTTATCTAATATTGGATTTGTATTCTGTATATTGTATTACTGTTGTTGTGAGCCGCCCAGAGTCTTTGGAGAGGGGCGGCATACAAATCTAATAATAATACTACTACTAATAATAATAATACTAATAATACTAATACTAATACTACTACTAATAATACTACTACTAATAATACTAATACTAATAATACTAATAATACTAATAATACTAATAATAATAATAATAATAATAATAATAATAATAATAATAATAATAATTGCTATTGTCTTTCCTTCCCTTCCTTTCCCTTCCCTTCCCACCATCCAGTATTGCAAGCTGACTATGCCCACTGCCAAGAGTTCAATCCTGATTGACTCAAGGTTGACTCAGCCTTTCTGAAGTGGGTAAAATGAGGCCCTGGATTGTGAGGGGCAAGAGGCTGATTCTGTAAACAGCTTAGAGAAGGCTGTAAAAGCAGTACGAAAAGCTGTGTAGGTTTAAATGCTATTGCTATCTCAAACTGAAGTGATAATGGTTCCTGCAATCTTGCAATTTTCCTGGAAATCTGTTCATAGTCCCGCACCGTTTGAAGGTTGTTCATCCCAAAGTGCATCGCTAAAATTCCCACAGTACTTTTCTATTTGTGGCAGGCCAAAGCCTCCAACTCAAAATGATGGCTTCGGCTTGACGGGGAAGGCAAAGAAGTTCGTAAAAATGGGGCAAGGTTTACTTAACAGCCATCTCGCTGAGCAACGTAGGGCTCCCTTGTGGTCGTCCTAAGCTAAGGACAGTCTGTTATTGCCACAAAAAAAGGTAGAAGAAACGGACAAACTGGGAAGACGGCGGGAGAGAAGTGAAAGCAGCAGACCCAAGAAATGGGATTCTTGATCTGTGCATTATTATTAGACTGCGCAGTTCAGTTAAAATAAGTCGCGGGGTATTTTCCCTTTTAACCAGCTGGTAGGCCTTTCCGTTTAGGGAGCTGTGCAAACTTCAAAAGGAAGCAGGATCTGTAGGTTGCTTTCTTTGAACTACAAAGACCGTGTTGGTAATTGACTTTATTTAAGTATAATGTGTGGGGGTATATTTAAAAAAAACAACAACCACCATCCAATGCTTGGAAATTGGCTCCCTTGCTGACCTGCCTCCCGCGGCGTTTGGATCTGTGCTTTTCAGCTGATTTTTCCAACTCTGGGGTATCAATTAAAGCCCTATTATATCTAAAGGATAAGAATCTCTCTCTCTCTTTCTCACTATATCTCTCTTTCTCTATATTTCCCTCCTTACAAAAGAACAGAAGTGCAAATTTGCAATGGAGAAATTAAACCACCGGCTTTCAACGCAGCAGATGTACTTCAAACCTCCTGGGCTTTTTGACTCTGAAGCCGAGAACAAAAACGTCCTACCAAGGGTTTCTAAATGCTCTTGCAGCGACAAACCAAATATCGTAGCGGGCACGGCACTAAGGGAATGAAAGAGGAGGACGACAGATCACGTTGCAATCTCTTTAACCATTGGGAGAGTCGGAATGGAGCGGGCTTCCTCGATGCTATTTCTCCCCCGTCCCCTTTCTCTGAGATTCTTCCAAAAACCTGGCAGGGACCTTTGAATATTGGATCACAGAGTGACAAGCAACACGTTTGACCGGCTCGGAAGGAAAGTTCAGAATCGCAGAATTTTGAAAGGAAGGTTCGCCAAAGCCTGAAAGGAGCTGAAAGTTGCTTGCCAAAACAGCTTGCCAAATCCATTAAGCTCAGCCACTGCAGAGCACTCAGAGATCCTACCTACTTTCCAGGACCATGACTTGAAGAAGAAGAAAAAAAACATGGACCTTCACTGCGGCTTATACAAGTTGTCAGCACAACAATTCAAGACCTAAAATGGTCACCTAACATCAAAAACATCATCAAAAAAGCACAACAAAGAATGTTCTTTCTGCGCCAGCTCAGGAAGCTCAAACTGCCCAAGGAGCTGCTGATACAGTTCTACAGAGGAATCATTGAGTCTGTCATTTGCACCTCTATCACTGTCTGGTTTGGTGCTGCAACCCAACAGGACCGACACAGACTTCAGAGGACAATCAGAACTGCAGAAAAAGCAATGGCTGCCAACCTGCCTTCCATTGAGGACCTGTAGACTGCACGAGTCAAAAAGAGGGCGGGGAAAATATTTACTGACCCCTCAAATCCTGGACACAAATTGTTTCAACTCCTACCCTCAAAACGTCGCTACAGAGCACTGCACACCAAGACAACTAGACACAAGAACAGTTTTTTCCCTGAACGCCATCACTCTACTAAACAAATAATTCCCTCAACACTGTCAGACTTTCTACTAAATCTGCACTTCTATTCTACTAGTTTTTCTCCTCATTCCTATCACCCATTTCCTCCCATGTTGACTGTATGACTGTAACTTGTTGCTTGTATCCTAAGATTTTTATTAATATTGCTTCTTCATTGCTTATTTGACCCCTATGACAATCATTAAGTGTCGTACCACATGATTCTTGACAAACGTATATTTTATTTTATGTACGCTGAGAGCATATGCACCAGGACAAATTCCTTGTGTGTCCAATCGCACTTGGCCAATAAAATTCTATTCTATTCTATTTCCAAGCAAGGAACACATCCAGGAAACATAAAGAAGGAACTTTGAAGGAAGAGGACAAAAATCCGGCAACTGGCTGAGACATTCGATTGTTACTATTTTGAAGACTCTTAGCCGATTCCCGCAAACGTTTCTAAATGAAGAGCATTTTAAATAGAAAATGGAGATGGGGGGGGGGGCTATAACTAGGGATATGTACTTATTTTTTATTAGTAGTAGTATTAATGATAATAATAATTAATAATAATCATAAGAGCCGGGGTGCACAGTGGTTAGAGTGCAGGACTGCAGGCTACTTCAGCTGACTGCTAGCTGTAGCTCATCAGTTCAAATCTCGCCAGCGGCTCAAGATTCACTCAGCCTTCCATCTTTCAAAATGAGGACCCAGATTGTTGGGGGCAAGAAGCTGATTAGAGAGGGCTGTAAAAGTACTATGAAGGGGTGCATAAGTCTAAATCCATTACTATTGTCATTGGGACACTTGGCACCATGTCCAAGAATTTTACAAAACACATCAAGAAATTGAAGCTTACTGCAATAATTCTGGTAGAATTGCAAAAACCTGCGCTACTCTGTATTTATCTTACAATGGATATATGTTTATCCCAGTCATGTTTAAATTCAGTTACTGTGGATTTACCAACCACGTCTGCTGGAAATTTGTTCCAAGGATCTACTACTCTTTCAGTAAAATAATATTTTCTCATGTTGCTTTTGATCTTTCCCCCAACTAACTTCAGATTGTGTCCCCTTGTTCTTGTATTCACTTTCCTATTAAAAACACTTCACTCCTGGAACCTTATTTAACCCTTTAACATATTTAAATGTTTCGATCATGTCCCCCCTTTTCCTTCTGTCCTCCAGACTATACAGATTGAGTTCATGAAGTCTTTCCTGATACGTTTTATGCTGAAGACCTTCCACCATTCTTGTAGCCCGTCTTTGGACCCGTTCAATTTTGTCAATATCTTTTTGTAGGTGAGGTCTCCAGAACTGAACACAGTATTCCAAATGTGGTCTCACCAGCGCTCTATATAAGGGGATCACAATCTCCCTCTTCCTGCTTGTTATACCTCTAGCTATGCAGCCAAGCATCCTACTTGCTTTTCCTACTTCCCGACCACACTGCTCACACGCTCTGAACATCATATATTTTACAAAATGTAAAAGCTAGGATGGTGGCAGCAACCCATCTGAACCATCAGCACCAGTCAGTAGTATTTGTGACAATGTTTAGTTGACTGAGTTTTATGTTTAATGAATAAAAGTGATAATAATAGTAAATATCTAGAGGCAATGGATATAAATATTTTTTTTGAACTGCAGGAGCAGATTATAGAGAATAAGAGATTCAAAAGCTGAATAGCCTTCTGCCTCACATATATTTAATAATAATAATTATTAAATTATTATATCCCAGTGACTAGTTGGGTCGCACAGAGTCAGCCTTCTCCAGGTCCCATCAGCCAAAAAATGCTGACTGGTGGGTCCGCGGGGAAAGGCCTTCTCTGTTCCGGCCCCAGTCCTCTGGAACCAACTCCCTCCGGAGATTCGTACCGCCCCCACTCTCCTCGCCTTTCAAAAGGAGTTGAAAACACATCTATGCCAGAAGGCCTGGGGCCGTAAGCAATAGTTTTCGCTCTGGCCAGTGGTGTGAATGAGGGATAATTAACTGTTTTATATTGGGTTTTTAAATTTTTCTTAACCTTTTTAACTGTTCATAATTAACTATTTATAATTATCTTATTATTACATTGTATTTTATCCTTGTTTGCTGCCCCAAGCCCATGAGGAGGAGAATTATAAATCAAATAAATTAGATAGATAGGTATGTAGGTATGTAGGTAGGTAGGTAGGTAGGTAGGTAGATAGATAGATAGATAGATAGATAGATAGATAGATAGATAGATAGATAGATAGATAGATAGATAGATGATAGATAGATAGATGATGATAGATAGATAGATAGATGATAGATAGATAGATTGATAGAAGACAGACAGATAGATAGATAGATAGATAGATAGATAGATAGATAGATAGATAGATAGATAGATAGATAGATGATAGATAGATGATAGATAGATGATAGATAGATAGATAGATAGATAGATAGATAGAAGATAGATAGATAGATAGATAGATAGATAGATAGATGATAGAGAGATGATAGAGAGATGATAGAGAGATGATAGATAGATAGATAGATAGATAGATAGATAGATAGATAGATAGATAGATGATAGATAGATGATAGAGAGATGATAGATAGATGATAGATAGATAGATAGATAGATAGATAGATAGATAGATAGATAGATAGATAGATAGATTGATAGATTGATTGATTGATAGATAGATGTTACTGGCGACATAAAAATAAAGAAAACAGCTGAATAAATCATGGGGAAAATAGGCTCCGTGTTAGCAGTGGCAGAATTCAGCTTTTCTCAACCTACATTTCTGAGTTGCTCAGAAAACAAGTAATTTCATTATTTCATTGCAAGGAAGGATGAACAAACTTGCACATTTTAAAATTACTTTTAAAAAACAAACAAATCTGAAGGCAAACAAATAGCTGGTTAATTCAAGCCAATAATTTTAGCTGCTCCAGACCCCCCGCCCCACCCCAAATACCTCATTTTCCTGGGTGAAATCCAGGGTGTCTTCTCCGGAAGCCAGCAGCGTATGAAGGATACGTTGCTTCACCTGTTCCCACTCCACCAGCATTGATTCTCGATGATATTCTTCTGCCATGGCAAAGGTCTGGGAAGAAATTGATAAAGAGGAAAGAACAAACCACCACCCCAACTTCAGTGAAAGCCTGGTAGTTACAAAGAAGCTATAAAATGTTTCGGTTTACCATCCGCTGAGGAACTCAAAAGAATAATCTGGCCGGACTACTGGACATCCATGGAGGTTCTTGTTCATCCAGGTAAAGTGCCTTCCAAAGATGTTTTTAATTTTTATATATTACTGGTTTAGGACCAGATTATTTGCGGGACCGTCTTCTGCCTCATACGTCCCAGCGACCAATGAGAGCCCACAGGGTTGGCCTTCTCCAGGTCCCATCAGGCAAAATATGCCTGCTGGCGAGGCTGCGAGGAAGGGCCTTCTCTGTGGTGGCTCCGGTCCTCTGGAACCAATTCCCTCCAGAGATTCGCATGGCCCCTACCTTCCTGGCCTTTCGGAAGGCCTTAAAAACACGGCTTTGCTGGCAGGCCTGGGGCCGTTGAGTGTTATACTCTGCTGCAGCCAGTAGTTATGAATGATTGATATATTGGGGTTTTAAACAGTATTTTTATTATTGTATTTTTAATTGTTGTATGTCTTCCTGAGTCTATCTGGAGATGGGTGGGCTATAAATTTAAGAATGAATGAATGAATGAATGAATGAATGAATGAATGAATGAATGAATGAATGTATTTGTTGATTGACTGGTTGGTTGGTTGGTTGGTTGGTTGGTTGGTTGGTTGGTTGGTTGGTTGGTTGGTTGGTTGGTTGGTTGGTTGGTTGGTTGATTAATTTAAAAACTCCATATGAGCGGAGACTGGCCCTGCAGTCAAACTACAGCTTGTGTCCTCATAAACTGTATCTTCCATATGGGTTCACGGATCCATCTCATAACCGTTTACCTGATAAAAGTACCTGGGAAAACCCTCCAATCTTTTTAATGTACAATTAATGTTATTGGATCAATCCAATGTAGTGCCTTCAAAAATTAGGCAGGTTTTAGCCGTCCACTGCCAATACACCAACTAATTACAATACAGTGGTCCCCCGCGTTTCGCGATCTCGAGCATTGCGAAACGCTATATAGCGATTTTTCAACCCAGAAGTAAAAACACCATCTGCGCATGCACGCCCTTTTTTCTATGGCCACGCATGCGTAGATGGCGCCGGGCAGATCAGCTGCTGGGCGGCTTCCCTGGGTCTTCCCCCTCTTGCTGGCGGGAGGGCGAGCGGCGGGCATCAGCGAGGAGTTTGTGTGGGCGGCGGGGAAACCCCAGCGCCGCTTCCCAGCTGAGTCCTGAAGCCAAACGCGGAAGTTCGCTTCAGGACTCAGCTGGGAAGCGGCGCGAGCGAACGGCGGGGGCGGGCAAAGGGCGGGCACGCGGGCAAGCAGGCGGCGGACAAGCGGCGGGCGGACAAGCGGCCGGCGCGGCAGCAGCGAGGAGTTTGCGTGGGCGGCGGGGAAACCCCAATCTTCGGCTCCTCGCTGCTGCGGCGGAAGTAAAAACACCATCTGCGCATGCGCAGATGGTGTTTTTACTTCCGCACCGCTACTTCGCGAAAAACCGATCATTGCGAGGGGTCCTGGAACGGAACCCTCGCGATAATCGGGGGACCACTGTATTATCTTATCTTTTTTGTTTTGCTTCGAATGCTTCTTAGTTCAATGCTGGCCTGTGGCTATAATAAAATTGCCACTACTCTGATTTTATTTAAAAAGGCAACTGGACTTTCTGGTTTTTCTGTAGGACAGTCTCCCATTCTAACTGACTGGCGAGGGATGAAATGAAATTCCCTACCAGTTAATTGGTATGGAAGAATTTTCTTGGATGAGAAATATCTTTTTTTTAAAAGATCAGAAAGCCCAGTTGCCCTTAGAATAAAAGCAGCTTTGAGACCAGGTACTGGACACTAAGCTTCCAGTTTCCCAAATGTGCTTACAATAATAATTATAATTTAACTAAGTTGAAAGGGACCTTTGGGGGTCTTCTAGCCCAATCCCTGCTCAGGCAGGAAAACTTACACCACTTCAGACAAATGGTCATCCAATCTCTTCTTTAAAACTTCCAGTGTTGGAGCATCCAGAACTTCTGGAGGCAAGTCGTTCCACTGATCAATTGTTCTAACTGTTAGAAAATTTCTCCTTAGTTCTAAGTTGCTTCTCTCCTTGTTTAGTTTCCACACATTGCTCCTTTTTCTATCCTCAGGTGCTTTGGAGAATAGCTTGACTCCCTCTTCTTTGTGGCAGCCCCTGAGATATTGGAACATGGTCATCATGTCTCCCTTAGTCCTTCTTTTCATTAAACTAGACATACCCAGTTCCTGCAACCGTTCTTCATATGTTTTCTCCTGGAGTCTCCTAATCATCTTTGCTGCTCTTCTATGAACTCTTTCTAGAGTCTCAACATATTTTGTACGTCGCTGTGACCAAAATTGGATGCAGTATTCCAAATGTGACCTTACCAAGGCATTATAAAATGTATATTAAGATTAACCTTCTCCCTAATTCTAAACCTCACTGCCCATCAATTCCAAAGCAGCATAAAATATTTTCCCTGCTCCCTACATCTCCGTCATGCTTACAAAATTATTACCTTGGATTTCACCTTCTGTACTCCTTCTCTGTAAATAAGAACTCAAGAAGATTCTAAATGCATTCCCCCGCCTCCCCAAGCTTTCATGGATTAAAATTATTTCCAGTAACCAAGGTTCTTGGACTCTGATGCTTTCAAGCCGCAGACAGTAGAATTACGCTAAATGTGATTATTATTATTTTACTCATAATTTATTCATTTCCTTAAAAACCATGTTTGGTTTAGGAAATCCAAAGTGGGAGAACCATTTTGGAGAGCTAATGGGATGGAAAGACGAGAGAGAGAGAGAAAGTCAAGAGATCTTGCAGGGTGAAAAACATAGACCACCCTTGAGTATGGAGAATTGAGTCCCGTTTTAAACTTCTGCCAGATGTCTACACTCGATTATTTCACGTCAGTCATTTCTCTGAGTGACAGCAGCTGGGGGGGGGTTGTCTCTCTCATCACTGGCTACCTAATCTTTTATGCTGAAGAAGGCAGGATGAACCCTTGCTCATTTCATATAAAGCAAGTAAGCTAAATGAAACCAATATTACAGAATAATGGCTAACAATGGCTCAAGCAGGAGATCCGATACTATTTTAGACAATTGGCTGTGTCCAGCCCCTTGTTAAAAACCTCCAGTGGTGGGAGCACCTACAACTTTTGAAGGCAAAGGCCAAAAAAGGTGTGCCCTCCCCACACACATGCGCAAAACCCACTGTGCTGCCGCCTGCGCATAGGCCTCACCGAAGGCTCCAAACTCCTGAAGCCTGGGGATGGCGAAAAACAGGCAAACGGGCCAACTGGAAATTCGTTTCTGAACGTCCAGTTTGCCCGTTGGGCCATTTTTTGCCATCCCGGAAGTTGTGGGAGCTTCATGACTGGAGGCTTCCAAGAAGAGACTGGACTGCCATCTGTCAGAAATGGTGTAGGGTCTCCTGCTTGGGCAGGGGGGCTGGACTAGATGACCTACAAGGTCCCTTCCAACTCTGTTAATCTATTAAATGATCAAAATTCAGACGCTTTGCAATTGACTCATATGTATGACGGCTGCAGGATCCTGGTCATGTGGGTCACCTTTTGTGACCTGACAAGCAAGGTCAATTGGGAAGCCAAATTCACTTAACAGCCAGTGAATCACTGCAGTGATTCACTTAACAACTGTGCCAAGAAAGAAGGTCGTAAAATGGGGAGGCAAAATTCACTTAATGTCTTGCTTAGCAACCGAAACTGTGGCCTCTATTGTGGTCGTAACTCAAGGACTGGCTGCAAGTCCTCAGAACCTAAATTCATCACTGTCGTGTTAGTTCTTTAATGGGGAAAGCACAGACTTCCTGCCAGAGATAAGAGTTTTGATGTTCTCAGCATGGATCCCAGAAAACACATGTTCTCAGAGCCAGCTCCAGATGTGTGGAGGCTAAAAAATCTGAGAATTGCAATTTTGACAGCTGTAGTCCTAACAAATCCTGGGGAACGCCAGCTTGGAGAAAGCTGTATTTAAAGAGATTTGCCAACGGAACTATAAGGCAATGCAGGAATTCAGACAACAGCATGACAAATTCAGAGATAACATTCACCGGGGCATCATCAACTAAAATAGGCATTTAAGTGTTGTTTCTCTCAATTTTATTTCGGCTACCCTTTCACCAATGACTGTATCGGTTCCCTCCCATCCTTCCATATCACTGCTCTTATAATTGCAAATTAACAGTCTGAAGGGCCATTTGACTTATGGGCACAGTGCGATTGTGTGCTTGGAAAGCAGATTAAGTTGCTAGGTCCTGCTTGGGTTGTTAAACCTCGCCTTTCCTCCAGCCGTTGGGGAACTCTTGTCTCAGGATTTCTCTTTACCCTGCAACAATTCTGTCTCTAGACTGGGCAGAGGAAAATAATGAGAAAAAGCACGGGAAAAGTTTCCGTGACTGAGGAGGAACTTGAATCTCCCAAATTCTAATTCCTAACACCTCTGTCTAACTCTCTGCTAACTATGACTTTCTTTGCGTAAACTTAGAGAAGTCTAGTGAAGAGAGAGGACCAGGAGAGACAGGAGAGCAGCCTTCCAATATTTGAGGGGCTACAAATGAGCGGAGGGGGCCAAGCTATTTTCCAAGGCAGCTGAAGACCAGAGAAGGAATAATGGATGGAAACTGATCAGGGAGAGATTCAAACTGGAAATAAGGAGGAATGTTCTGACGGTGAGAGCAATCAACCCATGGAACAGAAGCTGCCTTTGGAAGTTGTGGGAGCTTCATCACTGGAGGCTTTGAAGAAGAAACTGGACCACCACCGCCTGTCAGAAATGGTGTAGGGTCTCCTGTTTGGGCAGGGGGCTGGACTAAGAGACCTGGAGGTTAGGGGACTGGAGGCTAAACATACAATGAACGGTTGCAGGAACTGGACAGGGCTAGTCTGTAAGGGGCGTGCATCAGCGCACTATTGTGCCTACACTTGTTTGGCAAATAATAAAATAAAAATTTAAAAAAATAAAACAAAAATAAATAAATTGATGAGACTCTAGAAAGAGAGCAGAGAAGAGCAACAAAGATGATTAGGGGACTGGAGGCTAAACATACAATGAACGGTTGCAGCAACTGGGCAGGGCTGGTCTAGTGGAGAGAAGGACCAGGGGAGACAGGATAGCAACCTTCCAATATTTGAGAGGCTGCCGCAGAGAGGAAGGGGGGAAGCTATCCTCCAAGGCACCTGAAGTCCAGACAAGAAGAATGGATAGAAACGGAACAAGGAGATATTAAACCTGGGAATAAGATAAATTTCCTGACCGTGAGAGCCATCAGCCAATGGAACAGAAGTCGCCATCAGAGGTTATGGGAGCTTCATCACTGGAGGCTTTCAAGAAGAGACTGGACTGCCATCGGTCAGAAATGGTGTAGGGCCGTGATGGCGAGCCTATGCACGCAGGCCAGAGGTGGCATGCAGAACCCTCTCTGTGGGTATGTGTGCCATCGCCAGCTGCTCTTCTGGTATATGGTGCGCGCATATGTGCTGGCTAGCTGGTTTTCGTGTGCGCTGACATGCCAGAAACCCGAAGATCAGCTGATTAGTGCGCATGAGTATGTCGGCCAGCTAGTCTTTGAGTTTCTGGCACATGTAAAGACAAGCTGGCCAATGCACACATGTGCACTGGTCAGCTGGGTCTTCGGATTTCTGGTGCTCCGGGGTGGGCACACATGCATATGTCCCGGTTTGGAATTTTTATAAATTTGTAATATGCTGTGTAGTGGTTTCACTAAGGTAGTATAAAGCAGTGCTATCATTTCATGTGATCTTGATACTATTCTTCTGTTGATGCAGCCCAGGGCTGCACTGGCTTTTTTTGGCAGCTGCAGTGCACGCCCATCTCATACTTAATGAGGGTTCCACTAAGAACATCTAGATCAGTCGTGGGTTTCATTTACCTTCGCTACGAGTTTGGGAATGGGAGTGTGCGAGTACACATGTGCAGAGCATTTTTATGACATCGGGGCAGGTGGGTGGAGCCTGCTGCCGCTGATACCAGTTTGCCCAAACCAGTGTGAAACGGTAGCAACCCACCGCTGATCTAGATCCCTCTTACCCTTTTGTTTTTTCCTGCCTAAATGGTGTTGGGGGGCTGATTAGTACCCTGAAAGCCCTCCTTTCACTTTTTAATTGATTTTCAACATGTTATAATCAGGTTTAACCTTTATGTACTGCCAAAAATCCTGCTGTGAAGAACATGGATGGTTCCAAAATGACATGGATGGAGTGGGGTGGGGGGGTGGATGGATGGATGGATGGATGGATGGATGGATGGATGGATGGATGGATGGATGGATGGATGGATGGATGGACGGACGAACAGGCAAGTAAATGGATGGATGGATGGATGGATGGGTGGGTGGGTGGGTGGGTGGGTGGGTGGGTGGGTGGGTGGGTGGGTGGATAGAGTAATAGGCAGGTAAAAGGATGGATGGGTGGGTGGGTGGGTAGATGAGTGGACAGACGGACATTATTTTACATTGCTTTCAATACTTACCCGTTTCCTGGACTCTTCAATGGCAGACAGCAAAGCATTATCCTTTTCATTTTTCAGGAATCCCTGTAGGGAAAAGTACAATTTCCATTAAAAATCAGCTTAGCTTGGAAAGGAACATTTGGCACTTCCTATGGAGTTGGTGGTAAGCTCTGCTTGTAAGGTCAGACAACTTTCAGCTTCCATTTGCTTCAAAGAGAACATTCTTTAATGTGGGGGGGGGGGGAGAGAGAGAGAGAGAGGAAAATGCCAGTAAAGTGAATGTGGGCACTGAAATGGGTCAGTCTCCTTTCAAAAAAGTAGCAAACTAAACCATATACACTATTGGTAGTTGAGTGCTGATTTCATTTCTCTTTATTTCTGGACTTGGATTCTGCTTCCTCCCTCCATCCACTTACAAGAACTCTTGATGAAAAACAGGAGGGCGACTGATGAACCGAGATAATAAGTCTCCCTAACCATGTGGAATAAATTTAAAAACTGGAAGAGAATGGTTTAGCCAAGGAACTGGCTGCTCCTTAAGATGTGCAAACATTTGGAAAAAACATATGACTTATCAAATATAATATTATAAAAATGCACCAGAGACAAATTCCTTGTGCGTCCAATCCTACTTGGCCAATAAAGTATTCTATTCTATTCTATTCTATTCTGGATGGACAAGTGGATGGACTATATTGCTGAAGCTAGAAACAGTCATAACTAACATTATACCGAGTAGGACAGGGCAGGGCAGAACTCTTTATTGGCCAAAGAACTTGTCCCCTGTGCATAACTTCACAGTATACATCAATAGTGGGTTCTAAAACCCTTTGCTACCAGTTCAAGCGCACGCGCATGCATAGGAGCTTCCCTGGCAGGTGGGCGGAGCCTCTCATTGCCGGTGCTACCAGTTCGCAGAACCAGGCCGAACCAAGCAACCCGCCGCTGGCGTACGAATCCCAGCGACCAATTAGGTCCCACAGAGTGGGCCTTCTCCGGGTCCCGTCAACTAAGCAATGTCGGTTGGCGGGCCCCAGGGGAAGAGCCTTCTCTGTGGCGGCACCGGCCCTCTGGAACCAACTCCCCCCGGAGATTAGAACTGCCCCTACTCTTCCTGCCTTCCGCAAACTTCTTAAAACCCACCTTGGCCATCAGGCATGGGGGAATTGAAACATCCCCCCCCCTGGGCACGTTGAATTTATATATGGTATGCTTGTGTGTGAGTCTGTTAGTTTGTGGGGGTTTTTTTAAATCTTTAAAATTTTAAATTGTTGATTACTTATGATTTGTCTTTTACATGTTGTGAGCCGCCCCGAGTCTTCGGAGAGGGGCGGCATACAAATCCAAGTAATAATAAATAAATAAATAAATAAATAAACAAGTGATAAATCCTGATCACCATCCTAATTCCAAATTCCAACGATTCTTAATTTTCTTCGCTCTGGGTTGTTAATATGTCACCCCTGGGGAAAAGATGGTTATAAAAACGGAGTCCTTGAAACCAATTCTACAGGAGCCTCCTGGTTGAACAAAAGGTTGGACCAGTGATGGCGAATCCATTTTCTTCTTGCGTGCCAAAAATAGGATGGTGTGTCCACACTAGCGGATCCCTGTGCCACCAGACCAACACCTCCCTGCGTGCCACACTGTTCATGCGCACATCCCTGCGCGTGCTCCCCCTCGTTGGGCTGTTTTTCACCTTCAGGCTTCCTGAAGCTTCTGGAGTGCGAAAAACAGCCCAATGGGCAGACCGGAAGTTTGGGGAAACTGACTTCAAATTTGCCTATTGAGCCATTTTTCACACCCGGGAGGCTTCAGGGCCACAGGCTTGCCATCACAGGGTTAGACTATAACAGTAATGGCAACCCTTTTTTTCCCTTAGGTGCTGAAAGAGTGTGTGTGTGCACTGTTGCGCATGTGCGAGTGCTCACACCCAAAATTCAATGGCCTGGGGAGGGTGAAAATAGCTTCTCCCACTTCCCGGAGACCCTCTGGAGTCCAGAAACAGCCTGTTTCCCAACTTCTGGTGGGCCCAGTAGGCTCGTGTTCCACCTTCCCCAGGCTCCAAAGGCTTCCCTAGAGCCAAAGAAGGATAAAAACGCCCTCTTCCATCCCTCCGGAGGCTCTCTGGAAGCCAAAAACGTCCTCCCAGAGTCTGAGCGAGCCAAAAATCAGCTGGCCGGCACACACATGCACATTGGAGCTGAGCTAGGGCAACGGCTTGTGTGCCAGCAGATATGGCTCTGCATGCCACCTGTGGCACCCATGCTGGACTATAGGAACTCCAAAGGTCCCTTCCAATCCTGTTTTTCTATATTCTAATAAGGCTGGATAATTTGTTGTTTCCCTTTCCCATTTTATAAGGGACGATATCGGGTAAGCAAAGCAGCCCCCACCTTGGAAAATAACAAAATTGATTAAAAAAGAAATAAAACTTGTTGAAAAAAGCCCCGTTACCACACTAAGGAAGAAATGCTTTAAAAGCAAGAGTGAGTTTGACACAGCTGTTAATGTGTTGAATTCAGAGGCCACAAACCAAATGCAAACCTATTGATGGTGAAGGCAAAGGATTGTGAGGCTTATAATCAATTCTGATCTCAGCTCTTTTTTTTCCCAGTTGCTGCTGTTGTTCCATTTCCTGTGTGTGAGCCTCATGGAAAGCAGACCGACAAAGATGCCGGTACAGGCAGTCGTCGACATGCGAACCACCACTGAGCCTAGAATTTCCACGGCTCCACCAAGCAAGTGATTAAGAACATTTTGTCCCAGCTTTTTACAACTTTTCTCCACTGCAATTGTTCAGTGGATAACACCATCTCTAAATGAATTTGCCTCCCCTGTTGATTTGCTTGTCAAGAATATCACAAAAAAGGAGATGATGTGACTCTGGGACATTATTTCAGCCGTCATAAGTCCATGCCAGTGACCAAGCAACCGGATTCTGATCAGGTCGCCGTGGAGGTGTTGCAAGTGTGAAAAGTTGCCATAAATCACTTTTTTTTTTGGTGCCCTTGTGACTTTGAATGGCCACTAAATGTATGGCTGAAAGTCGAGGACTATCTGGGTTCCTTCCAGGTATTTATAGACTTTGTTCATTTATTTGTTTATTTACTTAATTACTTACTTACTTATTTATTTAGACGCATTTGTATGCCGCCCTTCTCCTCATGGACTCAGGGAGGCAAACAACAATAAAATGAATACAAAGATAAAACTCCACAATAAAAAACATTCATCCATCAATCATTCATCAATAGATCGGAGCAAGGTATTGGTGTTCACTGACCCTCCCAGGCCTGCTGGCAAAGCTGTGTTTTTAGGGGTTTTTGGACGGCCAGGAGAGTGAATGTGGTGCGAATCTCCAGGGGAATCTGGTTCCAGAGTGCCGGAGCCACCACAGAGAAGGCCCTCCCCATGGTCCCGCCAGCCGGCATTGTTTGGCTGAAGGGACCCAGAGGAGGCCAACTCTGTGTGATCTGATCGGTTGTTTGGATGTGTGAGGCAGAAGCCGGTCCCGTAAATTGAAGCATTTGTCTGACAGGGAGGCCATTGGGAGGGGGCCTTTCTTCCCCCTACTCTATCATCCCTGCCCTCTTCCTTCCCACTCTCATGCGCTCTAGGACGCCGCACTCACTCTCCTTAATGGCCCAGGCCTTCTAGAGTTATGCTGGAACATAAACACACTCACCAAGGGATGCTAGGGGTCTTACCCCCAAAGTATTTGTTTCCAGAGGGTAAGGCATCTGTGTACTAAGCTTGGTTACATAGAGAAGATTGTAAAGTACAAAATAAAACAGTAAGTAAAAGAGCAATGAGGAGGGAAGGGAAAAGGCAAGGAGGTAGGGAAAAGTAAAGAAAAATAAGCATTGACTACCGATGCTACCTGTTGCAGTGAAATAAGGCATTACCATCAAATCACCGCTTTTTGTTTTTCCATAATAATATGAACAAAGGGGCAGGAAGCATGGTCACTGAAAATTATTAACTGTCTCCTAAGCCACTGGGGCTCCCATCGAGAGGCATGCGGATGTGATAATATGCCTATCAATAGGTTCCTTGGCACACGGCAAGGTTCCTGCCATACCAAATTCCATTCTTAATTTTAAAAAAAAATGAATGGAAATCTGTCTCAACATAACTCGCATGGCTAACGATGCCTCTGTAGGCCGATGTAGATGCCACGGGCATTTTTTAGAAATCAGAAGACAGACAGCTGCAGCCGAGTCCCGGAGAGGGTGATAATGGGACACATCAGTGGTGGGATACAAAGGAAAATTACTATTGGTTCTATGGAAGTGGCTTGGTGGGCGTGGCAGGAGAAGGATACTGCAAAATTCCCACTTCCTCCTGATCAGCTGAGACTCAGGAACCAAAAATAGATGGGGCGGGGCCAGTGAGAGATGCATTTACTGGTTCTCTGAACTACTCGAAATTCCCGCTATTGGTTCTCCGAAGTAATCAAAATTTCCACTACCGGTTCTCCTGACTACTCAAAATTCTCTCTATCAGTTCTCTGAACTACTCGAAATTTCTGCTAGTGGTTCTCCGAACTAGAAAGGAGGGAGGGAGGGAGGGAGGGAGGGAGGGAGGGAGGAAGGAAGGAAGGAAGGAAGGAAGGAAGGAAGGAAGGAAGGAAGGAAGGAAGGAAGGAAGGAAGGAAGGAAGGAAGGAAAGGATTAACCAGCATAACCCGGGATCATTGGTCATATTGTGAAATTTAGCAGACATTGTAAGCCCTTAAGGGAACAGTAAAAATGTCCACAGAGCAGAAAAGTAGTAAATGGTGTTCTTCACCTATTATAAAACCAAACGTAATATGTGAACCTAGCTGCAACATTCAACTTTCAAAAATTTAAAGGTTGGAGCTGGATTAGATGTTTCAAAAATTAGCAGTGTCACTTTCCATCTCTGCTTAAGGTACACTGTGGACTCCTCAACAGCTTCATAAGGAAACTGTAATAAGGAGAAAAGCTAATGGTAACTTAATCTCCTGAAGGACGAGCAGTTTGAGCTGGAGGGTAGGGTAGAGTTAAACATGTCATCAGTTTGGAATCATTGAGCAGCCACAAGAAACCCATTTCCGTTCCCCCGTGAATTCTGTTAACCCTTATCCAGCCCCTATTTAGCTTGCAACACAAAAACAACCGGGAACAGGAGCTGAGTTCAAAACACTAAATGTGTATTCTTCCCTCCCATACACAAAAATCTGGGCAACTAATAGTACAAGCTAAAATGGTGCAAGATAAGAATCAATGTAATTCATGGGAGTGAGGGGTGCATGGGTCTTTTGTGGCTGTGCAATGATTCCAAACTGGTGATGCATTTAACCCCGCCCTCCATCTCCTCCATCTTCTCTCCAATGTGCAGCCACAGACAGCTGCAGGTAGACAGTCTGTTCCGTTCCTAGGAAGCAGGACACAATGGAGTATTCAAAACAAACAAACACAATGTTAAAAAGTTATGATATTTATGTAGTTACTTGCCAAGAACATCTACCGATAGATAGATAGATAGATAGATAGATAGATAGATAGATAGATAGATAGATAGATAGATAGATAGATAGATAGATAGATAGATAGATTATTTATTTGATTGATTGATTGATTGATTGATTGATTGATTGATTGATTTGTATGCCGCCCCTCTCCGGAGACTTGGGGAGGCTCACAAAAATAGTAAAAAACAATATTATGGCGGAACAAATCTAATATTAAAAAGAAGCATATAAAACCCCTATCATATTCAAAAAACCAAACAACACATACATACCAAACATAAATATAAAAAAGCCTGGGGGAAGGTGTCTCAACTCCCCCATGCCTGGCGGTAAAGGTGGGTCTTGAGTAATTTATTAAAATTAAAGTAACCAAAATATTTTTACAATCCCCAAGGTATGTCACAATTTTTGAGCACCCCTAATGTTTGGAAATTAAAAGTTGAAAAAAATTGACACACCCTAAATTCACTTTTGGAATTTGGTGGGATTATTATTGGAAATACAGTAGATTTCCAAACTTGAGAGGCGTAGCCTCAGTAACCTAGGTGTCATCCAAATGCAAGCATTCAAACAAACCCTACATTGTCGCTGCTTTCAAGTGCTGGTACTTCCCAAAGATTCATTTCCCATTTACCTACTTTCAGTAGCATGGCTAGATGTGGTATTCAGCCGGTTCGGACCCGTTTGGAGCAAACTGGTAGCAGCAACTTGCTCTGTCCACCTGCCCCGGTGCTATGCCGTCCTATTTAGGCACATTTTGAAGCTGCGTATACATGGGTGCAAAGCATATGCACAAGCAAAGCGCATGCATGGATGGCCACATGAACTCACATTTGCAAACCAGTCGTCAGTGTTCCAAATAGCATCTCATATGAGATTCGACTACTGTAACGCTCTCTACATGGGGCTACCTTTGAAAAGTGTTCGGAAACTTAAGATCGTGCAGAATGCAGCTGCGAGAGCAATCATGGGCTTCCCAAGGCATGCCCATGTTACACCAACACTCCGCAGTCTGCATTGGTTGCAGATCAGTTTCCGGTCACAATTCAAAGTGTTGGTTATGACCAATAAAGCCCTTCATGGCATCGGACCAGAATATCTCCGGGACCGCCTTCTGCTGCACGGATCCCAGTGACCAGTTAGGTCCCAGAGTTGGCCTTCTCTGGGTCCCGTCGACTAAACAATGTTGTTTGGCGGGTCCCAGGGGAAGAGCCTTCTCTGTGGCGGCCCCAACCCTCTGGAACCAGCTCCCCCCTGAGATTAGAACTGCCCCCACCCTCCTTGCCTTTCGTAAACTCTTTAAAACCCACCTCTGCCGTCAGGCATGGGGGAATTGAGACATCTCCCCCGGGCCTACACAATTCATGTATGGTATGTTTGTGTATATGTCTGCTTTAATAACGGTTTTTTTAAAATGTTTTTAAATTATTAGATTTGTCTTAATTGTTTTATTGTTGATGTGAGCCGCCCCAAGTCTACAGAGAGGGGTGGCATACAAATCTAATAAATGAATGAATGAATGAATGAATGAATGAATGAATGAATGAATGAATGAATGAATGAATGAATGAATATGAGACTCTAGAAAGGATTTGTTATGGCTACATCTCTAACTCCCTCGTGCAGGAGCTCCTCCCAAATTCCCACAGCACTAATACATTCTACAGGGGGTGGACAAACAAAACACTTGACTTTTTAGCATCATAATGTTTGAACATGTTCAAATCAATCAAAACCTGACATATTTTAATGTTTTAAAAAAAAATTATGTTATTTGATATGTTTTTTTAAACTACCTTTTTTTTAACAGAAATTTAAGGAAATTGGTTATAACCTTATAGAAATGGCAGACCTCTCACACTTTCAAAGAGGCCAAAGTGTAACAGAAAGTGCCCGAATGTTTGGCGTTTCAAGAGGCAATGTCTCAAAAGTAATGACTGCTTTTGAAAGAGACGGGAAAACGTCCTCAGCCAAGCACAGGTCTGGTCGAAAGTCGAAGTTGTCTGAGAGAGACTGTCGGACTCTAAAGTGAATTGTTGGAGCGGGTTGCAAGACCGCAGCTCCTAAAATCACTGCAGAGCTCAATAGACACGTACAGAACCCAGTTTCCACAAAAACTGTTCGAAGGGAGCTTCGCAAATCTGGATTCCACGGAAGAGCTGCAAGGCATTTCCATTTTTTTGTCCACCTCCTGTACACCCTAATAGGAGCTGGAGTGGCGCAGTGGTTAAGAGTACAGTACTGCAGGCTACTTCAGCTAACTGCTAACTGTAGTTCAGCAGTTCAAATCTCATAACCAGCCTTCCATCCTTCCGAGGTCGGTAAAATGAGGACCCAGATTGCTGGGGGCAATAGGCTGACTCTGTAAACCGCTTAGAGAAGGCTGTAAAAGTACCATGAAGCGGTATATAAATCTAAATGCTAATGCCAATATGTGGCAGGCCAAAGTCTCCAAATCAAACGATGGCTTCGGACTGACACCAGCAGGGAAAGTAAGTGAATACCACCTCTGAGCATAGTTTATATAATCCAGGAACATGTTTCATACATTGCTCATGACTGAAATCCAAACGTTATTGCACTCTCTAATCTGATTATTTAAATCCAGCTACTCGGCGTTTTTACAAAGCAATAGTTCGCCGGAATTTTGAGAGCTGTGCTTGCAAAGTTTCTGTGTCCAATGGTTAAATGTCTTTTCTTTACGGTCCTTAGATCTCTCTTGGAACCACCCACAGCCACATTCCCCTTTTCATATCGCTCTGATGATTAATCCACTACCTGCCTTAAGTCTCCCCCTTCCTCTCTGCCACTGATTTGGAGTGAAGCTTGCGGCCTGAAGCTACTAATTTACTGCCGCAGAGTCAGGATTTTCTTGGCAATCCTATTCATAGCCTTCAAAGTGTCAGAAGAGGGCCAATTCACACTCTACGTGACAGGCAGCTTATTCGTTACTCTGCAGCCCGGATAGAGTAAAGCCAAAGGGAAAAAACCCACGTCTCCAAACACTTTGGAGAAGACTCGGTCTGTCATTATGAGAAGGCTTTTGTGTGTCTGTGCATGTCAAAAAAGATTCAGAACCAAAGGTGCTTTTCAAAACCGGACCTCCTTTTGTTTTTCCTTGAAGGTGTTCTGAAGTAGCTTCTTAGACGAGAAGCGAAAGGAAGAAACAAAACTCTAGCTGCCTTTTGAAAAATGCAACTTTGGTGACAACCAAGCTCAGACAGAGAGCACCAGGTTTCACGCCAAAGTTTCAAATTAAGGACCAAATATGACAAAACAACTGTTGATCTGTGCTCTCCTTGAGAAGGAGATTTGAGAGAACGTTTTTTTAAAAAAAATACTATAGTAGAATAGAATAGAATAGAATGGAATGGAATGGAATAGTTGGAAGGGACCTTGGAGGTCTTCTAGCCCAACCCCCTGCTTAAACGTATGACACAAGCCTGTTGGGCCCATTTTTTGCCATGCACAGGCTCCAGAGGCTTTCCTGAAGCCTTGGGAGGATGAAAAACGACCCAATGGTACAAGACATTTATTTGTGAACTTCGGTAGGCCCGTTGGGTCCGTTTTTTGCCCTGCAAGGCTCCAGAGGCTTACCTGAAGCCTGAGGAAGGTGAAAACGACCTCCCACCTGCCCTCCAGAAGGCCCAAAACCAGCTGTCCATGCACACTGGGGCTGACATAAGGCAACGCCTCCTGTAGTCTCAGATATGGCTCGGCATGCCACCTGTGGCATGAGTGCCGTAGGTTTGACATCATGGCAGTAGTGGGTTCTAAATATTACCAGTTCATGTGCAATGCTCGCATACACTCATGACACTTCTGCGCATGCACAGAAGTTGTTGTGGCCCGTTCGCGTCCTGCGCAATTAGTAATGGACCCAGAGGGCTCAGAGATAGTACAGGCATCCTGTGTTCCTGGCATCCAAGACTGACACCAAAGAGATCGTGGTATCAGAGGCTGAAGAGCAACCAGGGTCTTCTGCACCTCCTGAAATGCGTGACTCTTCTTGATGCTAGGATTCACAGGGCCTCTAGGAGGCATGAGTGGTTACTCAGGAGGAGGCTTCCTTGAGAGTAGCACTGCTGGCTACTGGGTCACGCTATTTAAGGGGAAGTCACACGATGCTTTGGCGCAGATAACAACGCACTTCATTCCAGAAATCTTCTTGCAGCATGTGTCTTCGGCTTATGTTTAAAAGAACCACATTCTTGGCTGCAGTAATTAGCTCAGGGCTTCCACCCAACCTCTGTAAGCCTATGCCACTGAATCTTGTTTCAACTTGGTAATTACTGTCGTGTTTATCTCTTCTTGGGACTCTGGCCAGCTGATAAAGACTTTATAATCAGTGCAGTGAAGCTTTTTACCTTCTTTTTGAAAAGACTCAATCTGCCTAAGACTTTTGTAAATAGTAAAATCTTTAGTAATTAATCCAGTAGTGTGCATCTTATTTTGGGGAGCTCGACACTGGGACAGAACACAAGTGTTCCTGGTGGGTAGACCAGCCTTCTGGGAGGCTGGAAAGAACCTCCCACCACTGGTGTTACCGGTTCTTAAAACTGGCGCACTGGAGCAAAGTCTTTAAAATCTCCCGGTCAAGTCACACTGGTCACCAGAGAGCAATTTTCCCATTATAGCAATATTTACGGCAATATTTACACTTCCCCAAAACACTTCTCTTTGTTTTCATTTGCTGTGGGTGCATTTCCTCTTTAGCGATAGGCAACAGGCCCCTGTAACAGTATTTAGAAAAAGGCAAAGCCATTCAGAATAACCAGATTAAAATTTTAGATTCACAGAATGGGAATAATTGTCTCCACATTGTTTTGTAGGCTTTTAAGCCTTTTGCATTCTTCTTTAGGCGCATATCTGAATGCTAATGCATATGAAAGTAGCTAGTGTAGTAAGAGCTACTTCCCTTAATTACATTTTTCATCTAATTGTATCTGTACTCTAAGATGCATGAAAATAAAATTAGCCGTACAAGGTATTCGTTCCTTATGGGTTGGTTGGGTTGGCTCCCAACTCTTTAGGAAATCGAATAAAATGAAAACAGAAGCCAGAGCTGCCGAGAGATTGAAATGTTTTAAGACGAGCATCCTGAAAAGGTCATTCTCGAAATGTCAGTGAGGTTGGAGAGAGGGGAAGAATCTGAAGAAACGCCTGATTTTGACGTGGGGATATTTCTCTTTCGGGTTTATTAAAATGCAGATGAGTTGCTTGCCTTCCTAATGACAAATGAAAATGTTCTGAGGAGGCCATAGGCAATCACCCAGGAAATAAATGGACCCTCAGTTAGAATTAGACAGTAAATATGCTTTTTATGCTCAATTTTTAAAAGGGGAAAAAAACTGTCAGTTACTAGTTGTCTGCTGATATGCACTGCCAAATCATATCTGCAGAATAAATGATATAATTCCTATGAAAATCTTTTAAACCAAGATTTTACAACTGAAAAGTGAAATGTGAAGTCAGATTGGATTTTAAATTTGATTAGGATCCTTTTCTAGCTACCACCTACCTACCTACCTATGGTACCTATCTATCATCCATTTATCTGTCTATCACCTTAAATAGATAGATCACCATTATTATCTATCATCCATCTCTTTATCTATCTTCTTTTATCAGCTATCATCACTATCATCCATATATATATGTTCTATCTTTCTCTATCTCTATCTATCTATCTATCTATCTATCTATCTACCTACCTACCTACCGTACCTACCGTACCTACCGTACCTACCATACCTACCTACCTACATACCTACATACATACATATATCTAATCTCTTCTTCCTTCTATCACCTACCATCCCTATGATCACTATCATCCATCCATCCACCACCTTAAATAGATAAATCACCATTATCATCTATCTATCTATCTATCTATCTATCTATCTATCTATCTATCTATCTATCTATCTATCTATCTATCTACTCTATCTTCTTCCTTCTATCACCAATTATCATCACTATCATCCATCTATCATCTATCTGTCTGTCTATCTTTCTTAAACAGATATATCTATCACCATCATCATCTATGATCCATCTGTCTTTCTATCTCTCATATATGTGTGTACGTGCATGTGTGTAACATATTTTTGCTGATAATGAAAAGGAAGAGACTACTATAGATCTATTTCAAGCTAGCCACACCCTTATATATATCCTTCTATCACCTATCTATCATCTCTATCTAACCATCCATCCATCCATATGCCACACATTTTGCCAACAGGTGGTTTTAGCTGGCTTACAAGGTAAAAACAACAATGCAAGACATTAAAATGTTAAAACAAATGGATATCAACTTTAAATTTAACAAAGATGGCTAAGGAAGCAAGCAAAATGCAAATGAGATAGAGGCAGAGTTTCTTTCACTCCACAGCCACCTCCAGTATGGAATGGCTCAAGCAGGTCCCCGCAGATCAACTGGCAGAGTCATTTTCAAAGACCCTCCTGGAAAGGGTTGTTTTCTTTAACATTGCCGGATTTCCGTGTTTAAAAAACACCAACAACTTGCTTCCACCTGTTACCATAGAGAAAATCAGGCTGAGCAAACTATGCATGGAGTTTTTAGAATGTCAGCTGCACCACTGGAAATGCAGGTGAGATCAAGGAGACCTGTTTGCATCTGGGGAGGATCCAGAAGTTAAGCACCTGCAGGTTATCCCAAAGAGTTTGGGCATTACACCTGCAGGATAAACAACTGGATTGCAAACTACGCCAACAGTCTCCTTCTTCTTTTACCATTCAGACCACCTGAGCCACCAGAGGGACAGAAGCTGTGCAGGAGATTAGAGTCTGGTTAGAGTTCAGTACTGCAGGCTACTTCTGCTGATCACCAGCTGCCAGCAGCTTGGCAGATCGAATCTCACCAGGCTCCAGGTTGACTCAGCCTCCCATCCTTCCGAGGCATAAAATGAGGACCCAGATTGTTGGGGGCAATATGCTGCCTCTGTAAACTTTACAGAGAAGACTGTAAAGCACTGTGAAGCGGTATTTAAATCTAAGTGCTATTGCTATTGAGCTCCGTTTTTGCTGGGAGAGGGTTTCAGGAGGCTGTCACAGCGGAAAATGGAGCTCAGGAGACCGTTTTTTTCTGGCAGAGCACTTGGGTGGCCACAGGCATCCCAACACCAGTGATGTCAAGCTGCCAGCACCCAGCCTAGAAATTGTCACCCTGGCCCTCTGAGATCAAACACAACCTTGATGAGGTTCTCAATAAAATTGAGTTTGACACCCCTGCTCTAAAGAGTGTTGGGCAGGTAATATTAATATAATAACATAGTTGGAAGGGACCTTGGAGGTCTTCTAGTCCAACCCCCTACTTAGGCAGGAAACCCTACACCACTTCAGAAAAATACTTATCCAACATCTTCTTAAAATCGTCCAGTGTTGAGGAATTCACAACTTCTGGAGGCAAGCTGTTCCACTGATTAATTGTTCTAGCTGTCAGGAAATTTCTCCTTAGTTCTAAGTTGCTTCTCTCCTTGATTAGTTTCCACCCATTGCTTCTTGTTCTACCCTCAAGTGCTTTGGAGAATAGCTTGATTCCCTCTTCTTTTGTGGCAGCTCCTGAGATATTGGAAGACTGCTCTCATGTCTTCCTTGGTCCGTTTTTTTTTATTAAACTAGCTACCACCTCAACAGTTTGAGAGAAGTTTTAATTTCCCTTTTATTTCAGTGCCTTGGCTATGCTTTGCTCCTAGTTTGGTCAGAATCAGTCTCCATCTCTTCCTTCTATCTTCTTTCTCCTTCTCTCCCCCTTCCTTCTTTCCTCCCCTCCTTCTCTTCTGCCTTTATTAATTGGATTTCTATGCTGCCACTCTCCAAAGACTCTTCTACTTCCTCCTCTTTCTCCCTCTTAACCATTCTGAGTGATTCTTATTCTGGTTCATTTCATATTTAACAGACTGGTAATATATTCCCATACATTTTTAAACTGTCGGTCTCTCTTCTAAATTAATTATTTTTATATCAATTATATATATGTAATTCTTTACTCTGGGTATATGCTATTAATCTAATGCTGCCTCCTCAAAACTTAATTTTGTCATCTAGGTCTACCACCATTTATTCTCCATTGTCTTTTTTTAGGGTCATTCTAATTTAATTTCTAGGTATATTCATTTTCTGAGTCAACCTTGAGACAGTCAGGATCGAACTGCTGACAGTCAGCGGAATTAGCCTGCAATACTGCGTTCTAACCACTGTGCCACCACAGCTATTGTTTGTAAGAGTAGGAGGGTTGTAAGTCACTTATTTCTATGACACTGTAATATCAAAGAGTCACTAAGTGACATATACATCTCAGCTTATATTCCTTAAGACTCCTCAGCTACTGTATAAGCCATGATGTCAAACCCATGACACGCACATCGAAAGTGACACATCGTGAAGATCTGTGTGGCACGTCAGCATTTACTACCACCCAACAATACGCAATACCACACCCGTTCTCGTTCAGTTTTTGGAGGCCGTGTATAAAAGAAGTGTGCTCTCGCACAGCCATCAGACCTTCCGAAAATTATTTCACTCCTATTTCATTGTTGGTAATTATTTCATGTTTCATTGTATTAACGGTAGCACCACGCAGCATTGTGTGCAGTATTTTTTTCCAAATTAACAAACAAATATAGACGGGCGGGTGCGCATGGGATTGCAGGATCGAGTTGGGCGTTTTCCAAATTTTAGACCCGCTGAGCCCAAAAGGTTCACGTCAACTATATTTATTTATTTATTATTTATTTAATTTATTTATTGGATTTCTATGCCGCCCCTCTCCGAAGACTCGGGGCAGCTTACAACATATCATAAAAACAATAAATTACAGTGGCAGTCTAATTAATTAACTAAATAACTGACCTAAAATCCCTAATTTTTTTTTAAAAAATCATATTCTAATAAGCTCAGAATTTAAGTCGTCTGTTTCAGCCAAGAATGACTCGGACCGTTCAAAACAAGGGGAACAGCAACCCCCGAATTGGTTGGGCACACAAAATCATCATTTAGCCAGAGGGGGCGCTAAATGGTTAGCACTGTCACCGGGCAACATTCCTGGATGGTTGCTGACGCCATTTTGTTTCCTTTATTTTATTCACCGGTTTTATTTAAGCTGCCCTCGGGGGCTTTTGGGGGGGTCGGGAAAGGGAGGGAAGGTAGGATCGCAAGGCTTATAACAGATTTGTTTTATTGGCTAATTAAAGTCCCTGCTCTCACTTAGGCAAAATTGATAACATTATTCAGTCTCCGATCGTCTCCTCCTCCTCCTCCTCCCTTTGCAATTTTGTTCAGGCGCCATTCCCCCTGATTTTGATAAATAAAACCAATAAATTAATGTTCACAGTGTGTGAGTGGATCATGCAAATGGCTGCTAAGGATTTGTTTAGCACCCTTTGTTTTACTCTACTCCAGGTGTTTCGTTTTGCATTGATACCCTGCTAAAAAGAACAACAATATTATTTATTTATTTGTTCGATTTGTTTGTGAATTTGGGTGCCAGACATTAGGGCTCTCCATCTGCATTTCTCCCACAAAAATACCCATGTGAGGAAGGAAGACGTTATATTTCGAAATGAAAGGGATGGTATTCCAAAGAAGGAGCGGCGTAAACTTTTTAAACGACAAAACATAAATATATTTAACCAATAACATCCCCAATTTCTACTTTTCTCAGTACTTGAGGACTAATCACTTTAAAATTTCAGTTATGTTTGCTGCTTGGAATTCAGAAACAAAAAAGAAAAGATAACCAATTTATCTACCACAGAATAATAAAATAAGAGAGTTGGAAGGGACCTTGGAGGTCTTCTAGTTCAACCACCTGCTTAAGTAGGAGACCCAACCCCATTTCAGACAAGTGGATGTTTGTCTCTTTTTACAAGCTTCCAGTGATGGAGAATCCACAATTGGGCTGGAAAGCTATAGGTTTGGAATTCTTAAATTTTAATTCATGGTCCAGACCTGAATTTGGGATTAATACGAAGCTAAATCTGGAGTAAATCCATATAAGACAATATTATCAGAACAAAAGTTTCCAGCTGGTTCGGAGTTTTCTGAACCATTCTGAAATTTCTCAGAAATAAACTGCTCTGAGCTGAGATACTAAATGTTTTTAGTATTAGCTGCGTCCAGTGAGGATAAACACAGAAATCTGTGTTTTAAAAATTGTGAAATGTCCCATAGCTCTGTAAGCCACCCTCTGTGTACAGAAAAATGCAACGTGATAACAAACCATGCTTCATATCTTCTGGACTAGCCATTCTGGCATTCATATTATACTTTCAACCAAATACATGTTTTATGAATGGCCACAAAATATAATCCTTGGGCAAATGCCCAGGCGTAATTAGCACTTCCTCAGATTTCTCCAGCCAAACGTTAATAGTGATAGAAGCGATAACCATTTGATGTATAAGGCTGCTAATCAAAATTAATTCAGGGAAATCCTACCAATTCCAATCGCGTTAATCAATGCACCTTCTCAGAACTGAGAAATGCCAGAACTTGAGTAATAATTTCAGGGGCATAATTGAGTAATAATTTCAGAATCATTCTTCACCAACCAGATTTAAAAAGTTTTTCCCCTTATTTCATTTATTAATTTATTAAAGGAATTCTTTCTGAATCTGGAGCCAACGTGATCTGAACCAGCGAGAGCATCTTTCTCTAAATGAGCAGGGGAACGCCCTAAATCAGCTCGAGTCGTTGTGATGCCATTTTATGGCGTTGTGATGCCATTTTATGGTGTGGGTGCTGCCATTTTAGTAGTACAGTTGGTGCCTTGATGGGTGTGGGGGGGGGGAGACAGAGGGGGGTGGGAGAAAGAAGAATCATCTCCTTTTGCAAGCATCTCCGATTTATTTCGTTCCTGCTGGTTACGTTGAGCCCTGCTACTTAAGTTTGGAGGGGCAGGAAGTCAACGCCTGATCTATAAGGACCCCGCCTTAATTCTGCGCAGTCGAGATAGTTTGGGAGGCATGTGGAAATAAATACCCTTTATGCAGGTATATAGAAAGTGGAAGGACCACTCTCCACCCGTGCCCCACCCTATACCACCATTAAAGCAGGTCGCATTTCTGGAAAAGGAAGAAAAGGGAAATATTGACTTGATTCCTTGCTTTCCCTTCCGGAAGACACAGTTCAGCAAATTTTACCAGGTCTCTTTGTTTCACGGCAGAGATGCCAACAAGTTAGTCATTGAAGAAGGGAATCTTGGAGGCTCTCCGTTTGGATGCCAACGGATCGAAGCGAGACTTTTGCCGTTCCGTTGCGGTAGGTTTGACCTGAGTGGCATAACACACCCCACTATTTCATTTTATTTCATTGGGAAGCCCACCCACCACCCACGCAATTAACGCTGCAGCAGACCCTGCACTCACATTTCTGAGATTTAAAAAAAGAAAATCAAATCCCTCTTCGCTCTCTGCCATGTTCACTCCCACTTTTTTTCCCCCTTTAAGACCGAGATCTCTGGAGTTCTCAGTTAGGAAGACTTTTTACACCTTTTCATTTTTTTTGTTTTTAAAAAAAGCACAATTCACTTCTACAGGCTGATTTTGATAGCACACGCATGTTCTTGCACGTGGGCAGAGTTCGGAACTTCGCATAACACCCCCCCCCCCCCCCATTCTCTTAAACATGTCATACATATGTGTTCCATATCAATTTTTTCCCCCTTGTCCATTCCACCCACTCGTTAAGCTTGGGTTCCTTTAAGCTTCGAGGCTTATGGCAGTTTTTAAATATGACCCTTCGTTTTCCCTCGGAGCCCAGAGTAACCTGTTTGCAGCTGAAGCATTCGAGATTCTTGTGAAAGGGAAGATTGGCATGGTGTGTAGCACACACACACCCAATCACCAGCAACTGTGTACACATCTCGAGAGCTCAGCATCTGCACACCGACTGGGCAACGCCTGATTCCGTGAAGCCTCCTTCGACGACGGCAGCGAGCATCGAAATAGGATAACTTAAGTTAAATAAAAATGGCAAAACCCACGACCCGGGTAGACTCACTGCAGCACTTTGGACAATCCTCGATTGTGGGAAGGGGTTCTTTTGGGAAGAAGAAAGGACCGGAGGGGATTCTTGCAACCCTCAAACTTTTGAGGCTCCAAAGATTTATTTTAATAGGCTGCTATGGTCGGTGCAAATGAAGGGCATAACAAAGAGGGAGCCAGAACAAAAGCCTTAATTACACTGGTTGAGCTTGTAGGAAAGGTGTGTAGAAAAATAAAGTACCCTCTGTGTGTGTGTGTGTGTGTGTAACACATTATATATATGGTTTTTTTTAAAGCCATCTGAAGTGATGCAGTAAACCCCCCTCTGAAAAGTCTGGATTCAAACGATTATAGATTATTGCAAGAATACTGCTGCAAATTAATAGTTCGTCTGTTAAGACTGACTTGCGTAGCTTGTAAAATAAATATTGCTTCCATTAAGCAGGCATAAATTTCTCTTGACTTAAAAAAAAGTTTTAAACAGATGGTGGTCAGTTTAGATTTTGCTTTAAACCCAAACCAATTGTACTAATTCTAAAACTGGAACATATACTTTCACAGATGTTAACACGTTGGGTTCTTTTTTTGCTCTCTCCAAAACCAGAAAATGCTACAAGTACAGAGAAATTTTAATATACTCTAGCACTGTTTAAAATGCTCTACAACGTTTACATTACCAGTAATTCACACATGTTAACAATTCCTGTTTTAAAAAGATTTATGCCAGCAAACCAAGATATAGAAGATGATATACATCTATTAAATAGTCAAAGCTTTAAGGAAAGAAATGCAATTTTGATCATGGAATAGGAGATTTAAAGTTTTTCCACTTGAGACCAATATGGAAAAAGCTTACCAAAGACAAAAGGTTTCCATTTTACTCCCGTAAGTGTATGCATCTCCACACCCCTCTATGTATGTGCTTCTTAAACAAACCAACAAAAAAAACCCCTTCCTCCATAATGTGCAAATGATATATCACAAAGAAATATGAACCGAAATAGGCGAAGTAGACACAAAATGAGACTTGTGACCTTCAGCTGAGACTGTACAATAAGAAAACTACTATAAGTGATTCCGAAAGAGAATAAGCATCTTTTTCCCCGTCGTATTTTTTCCTTATACGGTTTCCCACCCACGTCAAACAAAGGAAAATAATTTGGAAAAACACAGCATAAAAACTGCAGGAATCATCGAGACGTCTCCCACGGAAGGGACAGTGGCAATGAGTCCTTCCATCTTTACATGTGCATTTCATTGTCTTTTCTCTTTGGTGAAAATGAGGAACTGACTGCTCTTTGGAAATGCCCTTTTCAACCAGGCTAAGCACACCTACACAACTGTTGGATTGCATGGCACCTGTTTGTCAAACCAAGTTGTCATTCTCATATATATATATATTCCTTTTCATTATCAGCAAAAATATGTTACATACATACATACATATGTAAACACACACACATACACTTTATTTATTCATACAAGAAGAAGGAAAGGTGATAAAGCAAATATTCAAATCTGCACTTTTCCTGTCTATGAAGCATCGTCTCCAAAGTGAAGCGAGAGTCCTAAATCTGGTCTTTCTCTCTCTCTCTCTCTCCCTCTCTCTTACCAGGAGTGGTCTAAAATGGAAAGTCCTCCTTCAGTCCAGTTTATTCATCAAGATAAAATATGTTAAGGAGGAAATAAAATTTCCTAAGTTCGCTTGATGGAACAGCAATCAAAACCTGGGATATCTATCTATCTATCTATCTATCTATCTATCTATCTATCTATCTATCTATCTATCTATCTATCTATAGACACACACACACATCAACCAGTCACAACACTTATAATATATTTCTTGGATCATTTTAAATGGCTGGGAAATTTAAAGCTTAAAGGACTGATTTATCCCTTACATCCAATATTATTAAAGATCACTAAGCAACACATGCATTTGTTTCCATAGTTTTCACTTAACAGAAGATAAGAAAAAAAAGAATTTACTCTGCTCACAAAGCCAAAAACAATTCCAGAAGATCAGGTGTGAACTTTGTATTTTAAAACACAAGACATTTCCAAGAAAACCTTTGAAAGTACTGTATAAAGCAAGATTATCTAAAAATAAAGACACAATTACAATTTGACCACAACTCACATTGTAAACCCATTTTACCCAGACACAAAACGTCTTTTCTATACCTTTTAGCCAATGATAGGAGTTATCTTTAATAAAGCCAGCAAGATATCCCCTAGAAACTTGATACTTCTGACTGCTATTACATTTTTAAAAGCAAGTCCAGTGGGGGTCTTTTTAAAAGCAGACAACAGATGCCCCACCCTGCAGCTATTAAAAAGGTTGGGAAAAACGTCCAAAAAAATCACGATCGTTTAAATACATCCTTGGCTATCCTCCTATATTAATTTCCCATTTCCCTTTAAACATTTTAAAGTGGTTTCTTTGTAACTCGAATAGGGAAGATGCTGAACTGTTAAGCCTTTTTTAATATATATATATGTGTGTGCGTGTGGATAGATAGATAGATAGATAGATAGATAGATAGATAGATAGATAGATAGATAGATAGATAGATAGATAGATACACATGCATACATTACAGAAGCAATTTCCTAATCTAAGAATTATTAGAGAATTGAAACAATAACCAACCTTTTATGGGTCAGCCGCAGCTGCGATATTTTAAATGCCTGGAATCTGGTTCTTTAGGCGGCTCGATTCCTCTGCTACGAATGCTCAGTTTTTCTTCTTAAAGGGAGGGGGAAATAAAGCCTCCTCCAGCTCTGATCTAGCTGAGACAGCAAAGAGGGCAGCAAAACAATAAGAAGGCAGCTGTTCTCACAGATGAACACAACTGGCCGTCAAGCATCTACGGCATTTGGCTCGGGGGCGTTCTAGACCGAGGAGAGGAACTGGTGTGGTACCAGTTATGGAATAGAGTGTCTATAGGTTAGAGGAAGGATATTTTATTGTCAGTGGAATGTACCATGTAAGATTTAAGGGTGGGGAGGGGGGGAGGAAGGCAAGGAGATGGGAGGCAAGCAAAGGGAAAGATTCGGCTTACGTTCCTCCCAAGTAAACTCCCCCACCCACCCCACACACACACTCACACACCCAGTCGCTGCAATTACTCTGATGTGAATTTTTGATGACTTCCGACATCTTGCATGCTTAATAACCATTTCAGCTGTCATGTTTGGTTAATGTGGAAAATGCGCCTGCTGCACCAGAGGTGCAGGGCTGTGGCCGCAGATTTTTGTAACACCACTTTTGTGAAGCTATTCTGTTTATTTGTTTTTTTTAACGGGGCGCCGCGAGAATTTTGCACAGCGCAAAGAAGCTGGAATGCGGAGGTAGCTCGGCATCCAGAGACAGAGCGAGAGCACTCTGCCATCTTAAAAACGTTGCAGGAGACACACACCTACACACACACATATACACCCCAGGCACAATGCATACATTCACCCGAACGATGGCTGGGTGTGAGTGTGTGTGCAAATTGGCACCTTTGTTCATTAAGGCAAGATGCCTGCACTGTTGTGGCGTGGATGCCATGTTGGTCAAATGCACGCTCAAATCGAGGGGTGTTGTTGCCGAACGACGCCGAATAATAAATATGGTGCCTTTCAACCATGTGTACACACACACACACACACACACACAGTGGCGTGGCAGGCAGACATGAAGGAATACATGGAGGTAACAATGCTGCAGGAAATGCACAAGAAATGAAAAATAAAACCATGTGCAACGCATCACAGACACAGAATGTATGGGGCAGGGAGAGATTTATACGCCCGTAACGACAACAATAAAATGGAGTTCTATAGATAATTAACAAATGAAGAAGGGGGAGAGAGGAAATACCCTCCCTGCGCTTAGTGTCATTATTAGTAGAAAATTGTCTTCTGGAGGAAGGACATAGATACAAGGATGCGTAGGAAGAAGAAGAAGAAGAAGAAGAAGAAAGGGGGGGGCGGTCGGTGGGAGGCAAACCGATGAAGTGGCTGAGATGGCCAGTCACCCCACGATTCAAGTCAGGCCAGGCTGTACCAAAAGTCAGGTGATGGCACCATCATGACAATGCAGAAATCCGGAGAACAATCGAGAAGTGGGTGTTCCCCCTCTTTCTTCCACCCGGCCTCACCCCAGCTCCAAGGAGCATCAAAGTGTTAACAGATGTAACTGCAAAGATGCCGGATGCAAGGCCGGGGAGTGGGGTGGGGTGGGGGGGCTTGGAAGCATTTTACAAAGCACAGCTAATGGCTCTCTGCCCTCCATTAATGCATTACACTCATAATTGATGCGTCTCTCTCTCTCTCTTTTTTTTTTTTCACCTGCCCCAAGAAAAGAACCAAACCGCCTCGTATTGTCTTTTGTTCGTTTTGTGCAGACGGGCAAAGAGACGGAACGCCGATATCGGCTCTTTGCAAGGGACAAGGTGGCTGATCTGTGGAAAGGAGGCCATTTCCAATGAAGCCATTCGGATTTATGCTAAAATGACACACGCCGGGAGCGTGTGTGTGTTTGTGTGTCTCCCCTTGAGAACATACCTCTACGTGACTTTGTTTCGAAGTGGTTCTCAAAAGAAATGGGAGGTTCACTACATTAAATTGATTGCTTAAAGCAGGTAGAATATTGTTAGGCTCGGGACCAGTTCAGGCTTCGTAGGTCCAAACTAGCATTTTAAAATAGTTTGCAAAGAATTAAATAAAGACAGTGGAGATATATGGGTGGGAGAGTATTAATATGCTTACCTTTAAGCAATTTCTATCGGGGGCGACATGCATTTGCTAAATATTCTCATATAGGCATAAAATTAACCTCTTTGAGACTCTGCGCTACAACAATACATAATTATCTCAATTAACTAAGGCAAAAATGGGAGGTGAAACATTTGGTGGAACAAATGTACATTTACAATTCTGACAACATTCTAACATATAGCATACGGTAGAAAACTCTCAGGCTTTAAACTCAATAAATGACGGTTTCTATGCAACACGGCGGTGGTAGCTGTATGCACCCTCTTTTGAAAAGGCTGCTTCGGAGGCTGCAGGAATGCCAAGGCAAGACCCACCCTGCAACTGGCAGAAAGCTTCGAAAGGACACGAGTCGCTTTCAAAGACATGGAATTAAGGGGCAAAGTTTCCCACCCTTCGTGCTCCGAAAGGTCCTTGTTGGAACAGAGTCCCTGAAACATCGTGCAGACCTAATGGGAATAACAAAGGCAGTGACAAATGGCAGTTTTCTCCAGCCCTCCTTTATGGAATATCAAAGCTCCCTTCTTTTTTTGTTTTAAATTCCCACAGGAATTTCAAAACGCATTCGATTCCAAGTTATTCCTAGATTGCAATCACCTTTATATTTTGGGGGGAAACCGTTTCTGGATTTTGTGCTTGAGGTGGAGAGGGGGGGAAAAAACCCCAAAACTTTGATTTGGAGTTTTGCAGATTCAATAGCTTTGTAGTTACAGGAATGGCTAGCGTGATACTATTATATAAAAGGAAAAGACTGAGGTTTCAAGTTACTATCTTTTTTCCACTGCACCAAAAGGGGTCAGAAGTCAATGCTGTTCTTTTTCCTCTCCATCCTACACTTTCCTCTTATCTCTTTCCCTCCCTTATTTTCCCCTCATTTAACTTATTTTCTCTTGCACGCTTGTTATTTGATAAACCAATAAAGTGGTGGGTTGCAATCACCTTTAACGTTTAGAGAATCTTGTGATGCGACTAGTATGAATATGATAAACAAGCTAACAAAGAGGTGGGTGGGTGGGTGTGGGTGCGTCCTAGCATTCATACGGACAATATAAAGGCCAATCAGAAGAAAAAGACAAGAGAAATGGTGGGCATCTTTAAAGATACTGAATAGGCTAGAATTGTACATTCCGAAAGAATAGAGACAAAGATCCAGAAGGAAATTGCATAAATGTTGAGTAAAATGAATGTCTGTGCTTTTTTTTGAAGGGGGAATAAAGCGATTTCCTTTGATCTACAAAATATATCCTACACCTAACCTTTCGTTGGTTAATTGCTTTCAGTGCATTTGTAGCAAGGGGCACACAGAGGCAATAGGTAGCTATTCTGTTATTACTCCTGACCCTCTGAAAGGTCTTTATGAATTTACATTGTCTAAGATTATGTTACACTAGCTTATATTTGTGGAAACACGCTGGTCATTTTGCAAATTGGAAAATGCATTCTATAAAAAGCTTTGTAGATTTTTGGAAACGGGAAACTGGTGTATACAGACACTCTGAAGTACAAATGACAGAAACACAGATAAAGATTTGTTTCTGGTTTTATGTCTCAATGCCAAGCAAAAACAAGGGGAAAAAATCCTTGATGGACTGGAACTCTATTTTCGCCCTGAGTCCTACGGGATTGGGCGGCATAGAAGTTGAATAAATTTAGAAGGGAAAAAAGGGTGCCTTGGCTTCATAAGTAGCTAGGCAGGCAGAATACTAATACCAGAAATCCAAATTTCAATTCCAAATTCAGTATATGATCGTGAACAATCTTGAATGACTAACTATCTCTCAGCTGTAGTTTCTGATTTGTAAATTTGGGGGATAGAGGCAATTGGATAAGAAATCGGTAGAGTAAAGCAACGGAAAAAATTCTGACTTTCTAACTAGTCGTTTATCTTTCCCTTTGCCATTACATTTGCAAGATGTAACCGTGCATTCATAACTTTTTGTTTATAACATGCATTGTAGAATATCTGTAAATTAGAATACAGAGTCACAGAGTAAAAGCTTGCTTTTGGTAGCATGCAACATTTCTTTCATTTGAAAGTAAGGCTTTTGCAGCTTCAAATTGGCTCTTGAATCAGAGTGGCCTGCTAGCATGTTATTCTTTTCAAATTAGCAAAACCTACTTTTAACTTAAATAAATCCTGAAGGAAGAGGAGGCTTCTTTATCAGCCTCTTGGGATTTTATGTCAAACAAATATGCTCAGAAGCCAGGTCTTATTTTTACAATCTCAAGGATAAATAGAGGATCTCTTACATAGATCTTTATAAAAGGAGAATCCTCCTAGGTACCAAGCAACAACAACCCAACTCCACAATAAACCAACCCTGTTACAGTTGGGTGTACAGAAAGAATGAGGTGTTTCCCCTATAATAAAACCTAACCTAGGGTTTTTTTAATTTTTCTTATTCTAGTGGGTTTAATTACCAATCTACGATAATACAGGTTGATCAACCCATGCTCAAAAAAGTTTGCAACAGAGTCAAACGATTTTAAAACCCACACAAAACAATCCATTTTCCTGTCTCAAGGGCAACTTAGATTCTAGGCAATTTGATAACCGAATCAATTATGCAAACAAAGCAAAATGTCCATGTTGCGTTTCTTTCCCCCCCCTGCATGATTTATTTCCATTCTTCCCCCAAGACTCCCGGCCCGATCTATGACAGGAAGCAAGAACGCAGGAAATTCAAGACATATCATGAAGACAGCGGTATTTAACTGGGTAAGAAATGGAGCACATGTACGCAGCAAATACCACTGGCGGTGGAGATAGAGGAAGAGAAAGAAGGAATTTTTTTAAAAAAAAATCATTTTATTTTATTTTTTTGTAAAAACGAATAGACTTGATCCATTATGCTGGGAAGGGTTTCAAAGCTGAATGTCAGGACTTCTGCTGTAGAAGGAGCAGATTCACAACTCAGATCAGCAGATGGTGTTGGGGAAAATTCCTGCTGAAGAGCCAGAGAGCCGATATTCCAGCAAAGGTTTTCCTGTTCAAACTGTGGAAATGTCAACCCTTCAAGGTGGTCCAGACAAGCACCAACCAGGAGTACTACTTTATTTATTTATTTGAGTGGGAAGGGACCTTGTAGGTCATCTAGTCCAACCCCCTGCTCAAACAGGAGACCCTACACCACCCTAGACAAATGGAAGTCCAATCTCTTCTTGAAACTCTTGAGTGTTGGAGCATTCACAACCTCCGTACTATTAGTCACTAATAATTATTATTTTATTATTATTACTAATAATTATTGTTACTATTACTACTAATAATAATTAATTATTATAACATTAGCATGGGATAGAAAAGGTGGATAAAGAAAAAATATTTTCTCTATCACACAATACTAGGACAAGGGGGCCCTCCCTAAAGCTCATAGGTAAGAAAGTGAGGACAAATCAATGGAAATATTTCTTCACCCAGAGGGTCATAGGTTTATGGAATTCACTTCCAGAAGAGGTCGTGACAGCTGTCAGCCTTGATAGCTTCAAGGCAGGATTAGACAGATTCATGGCTGCCAAGTGTATCGGTGGTTATTGAAAGGGATGTCCAAATGTCGCCTCTATGTTGGTTGAGGCTGGCAGGATTCCCTTGGGTCCCATTTGTTGGGGGTCAAGGGAAAGGGAGGGTTTTGCCTTCTCTTTCTGCTCAAGATCCCCAAGAACAATTGGCGGGCCACCGTGTGACACAGAATGCTGGACTCGATGGGCTTTGGCCTGATTCAGCAGGGCTCTTCTTAGATTCTTAGGTTCTTAACATTAATAGTATGGTACTATCTGTATGGTACTATCTTTATGGATAGGTTCCCATAACAGAATCGTACTACTCCCCAACCACACGATATATATATTAAGAAAAAGATGTTGAAACTCTAGAAAGAGTGCAGAGAAGAGCAACAAAAATGATCCACAGGGGCTGGAGGCTAAAACATATGAGGAACGGTCACAGGAATTGGGTATGTCTAGTTTAATGAAAAGAAGTCTTCTAAAACTTTGAGGGGCTGCCACAAAGGAGAGAGTTGAGCAATTCTCCAAAGCCCCTGAAGTCAGGACAAGAAACAAGGAATGGAAGATAATCAAAGGATACAAGCTAGAAATAAGGAGAAATTTCCTGACAGTGAGAACAATTAATCAGTGGGAAAGCCTGACTTTGTGGGAGCTCCATCACTGGAGACTTTCAAGAACAGATTTGTCGGAAATGGTATAGAGCGTGATGGTGAACCTATGGCACGCGTGCCACAGGTGGCACATGGAGCCATATCGGAGGGCACGTGGGATGTTGTCCTATGTCAGCTCCAGCGATTTTTGGCCTTGTGGGAAAGGTCATTTCACCCTCCGGACACTTCAGGGAAACTTTCCTGAAACCCCAGAGTGCAAAGAAAATCGCTCAATGGACAAACCAGAAATTCAGAAAACACATTTCTAATTTGCCTGTTGTGCTACTTTTTTACACTCAGGGAAGCTTCCTGAAGCCCCGGAATGCAAAAAAACAGCCCAATGGACAAGCCAGAAGTGCGTTTTCCGAACTTCCTGTTTGCCCATTGGGCGGTTTTTTCACCATCCCAAAAACAATATATTTTTTTTAAATCTCCAAATTAAAAAAAAAATGGAATCAAAATTGCAGACATACTTCAACTTATTAACAGTTTGTTTTTAGTGACTTATGACCATTTTTCACACTCATGACCATTGCAGCCTCCACATGGTCATCTGGGTTACATCTGGACGCTTGACAGCTGGTTCATATTTATGATGGTTGCAATGTCCCATGGTTACGTTATCCCCTTTTGCGACTGTCCGACAAGCAAAAGTAGCTGGGGAAGTCAGATTCATTAATAACAATAGGAATCATCTTATTAATTTAACAATTGCGGTAATCAACTTTAAAAATACAAGAAAAAGTCATAAAATGAGGGCAAAACTCACTTAACTGTGAGTTAAGAACTCACATCTTTTATGTACGCTGAGAGCATATGCCCCAAGACAAATTCCTTGTGTGTCCAATCACACTTGGCCAATAAAATTCTATTCTATTCTATTAACAAATTTCTCACTTAACAGCATAATTTAGGGCTCCATTGTGGTTGTAACATGAGGACTACTTGAACCAAAGAACAACATGCAATCGCCTTGAATAATTCATAAGACGTACACTTCAGCGGCAACGAACAAATCACAGGAGTTAAGTAGACTAGACTAGAATAGAATAGAATAGAATAGAAAAAAGAAAAATGAATAGAATAGAATAGAATAAAGAAAAATGAATGGAATGGAACGGAACGGAACAGAACAGAATAGAAAAAACGAATGGAATGGAATATAGACTGGACTGGACTGGACTGGACTAGAATCGAATCGAATTGAATCGAATAGAAAAGTTTATTGGCCAAGTGTGATTGGACATAGAAGGAATTTGGATCAGATGCTCTCAGTGTACATAAAAGAAAAGATACATTTGTCAAGAATCATGAGGTACGACACTTAATGATGGGTTACAAATAAACAATCAGGAAACAATCAATCTTAAAATAAATTGTAAGGATAAAATCCTATAAATACAAATAGATACAATACTAAAATAGAATATTCCCAAGCTCAGAAAAACCGGAGACCATCTCATCCAGCAAGCCTCCACAGAAACACACAAATGCAGAGCAGCAACAATTCCACCCACGTCCTCTATAGCAGCGTTTCCCAACCAGTGTGCCGCGAAGCTAGGGAAGCTCCAGCTGGGCGTGGCGCTGCCGTTGCCTCCGACCACCCGGCTCCTGCCCGATGCCGCGGTTTCTGGCGCTCTCCTGCTGGGCCCCAAAGAAGGAAGGCAGGAAGAAGGAGAGCTTCATTCTTCGCGCCTTTTTCCCGCCTTCCTTCTTTGGGGCCCAGCAGGAGAGCGCCAGAAACCGTGGCATTGAGCAGGAACCGGGAGGTCGGAGGCACCGGCAGCGTCCCGCCCAGCTAGAGCTTCCCTGGCGTCGGCAGCAAGTGTCCTTTGGGGCCCGGCGGGAGGGCACTGGCGGTGGGAGCGGGGGGGTGGCGGCTGCAGCGGCGCAGGCAGTCGCGGGGAGATGGCGGTGGGAGCGGGGGGCGGGGGGGCGGCTGCAGCAGTCGCGGGGAGATGGCAGTCGCAGGGAGATGGCGGGGAGATGGCAGCAGCCGCAGGCAGTCGCGGGGAGAGCTCCAGGGTGGAGGCACCGACGGTGGCAATTGGACGTGCTGCTGGACGCCGTAATTGCTGGCGCTGCGGGCCTGGCATATACAGCGTCCAGCAGCACGTCCAGCTGCCGCCGTCAGGGCTCCCGCTTGCAGTCAGCTGAGAGAGAGAGAGAGAAAGAAAGAGAGACATATAAGAGAGGCAGAGAGAGAGAGAGAAAGAGAGACATAGCAAGATAGGCAGAGAAAGAGAGACATAGCAAGAGAGGCAGAGAGAGAGAGAGAAAGAAAGAGAAAGAAAGAAAGAGAGAAAGCAAGAGAGGCAAAGAGAAAGAAAAAGACATAGCAAGAGACAGTGAAAGAGAGAGAGAGAGCAAGAAAGAGAAAAAAGCAAGAAAGAGATAGCAAGAGAGACAGAGAGAGAGAGAGAGCAAGGGAGAGAGAAAGACATAGAGGAAGGGAAGGAGGGAGAGAGAAAGAGAGCAAAAAAGAGAGGAAGAAAGAAAGAGGGATGGACAGAGAGAAAGAAAGAAGGGAAGGAAGGAAAAGAGAGAGGGAGAAATAGAGTGAAAGGGAGGAAGAGAGATGGGTTTTTTTGTCCAAACTTTTCTTTAGCCTGCCCCCCCGCCCCCCCCCCCTTCAATGTTCCCCAGGATTTTGAAAATATGAATAATGTGCCGCGACTCAAAAAAGGTTGGGAAACACTGCTCTATAGGATTCGCTGGCTGGGGAACTCTGGGAGTTGAAGTCCAAATATCTTCAAGTTGCCAAGGTTGGGAAACACTTGCTCTATAGCAATATGTTCTGGGAAGGCGGAACGCTATCCCCAAAACATGCTTCTTTCTCAAGCCGCTGCAAATCCAAATGAAGTGACCGGATTAACCCAATTTCACTTGGACTGGACATTTAAAGAAGTCCCAGTGCCACGTTCGAAAGGCGAGGGATAAAGCAAAATTGCGAGGGCAAGAGGGGAAAGAAAATAATCCAGGTAGCATCAATATCAGCCCTGGGGATGCAGCCTTTTGGGTTGGTTGGTTTGTTGTTTGGGGTTTTTTTTTATCCACCTTGTAAATTTAAAAATCTTATTGCTGCATAATCAGGGATGGAGAACCTCCCCTGCAACTCTGGCAAAACACGTAAGATGTGATGACTGGGCCTAAAAGGCATGACAAGGCTGGAAACTTAACATTTTTTTAAGGATTGTGGTGCAGGGCACTGCAGTATAAACAAGGAGAGGGCTCCCCCCCCCCCCCATTTTTGTTAGCCACAGGGGATCGTAGGGAGCCACTGCGAAAGCTGGCACCAGCCTTGGGCCGGACCATGAAAACCCCACTCGCCAATTAACGGTATCATTTCCCGGGCTGAATGGGACTTGCTCACAGTTCAGCAATCTCTCAGAATGGCTGGGTTTTTTTTTTTTAATAAGCACAAGGCGAAAAGCAAAGGGCCGGTTTAATTAGAAGCCTTTTAACGAACGACCCAGGGTATTAACTGGCTGCTTGCAATCCGAGGCATAATGGAGATGTCATCAAACAAAGAGTAACAAGTGTCCATTATGCAAAGGGCATTGTTCTTAAAGCATCGGTCTTGCTGGAAAATTGTCAGTTTGCAGAGACAGAGGGGTTTTTTGGGGTGGGGTGGGGAGTCCTAAATTAAGAGGTGCTGTGAATATGCATAATATTCCCACACACACACACACACACCCCTGCTACAGCACAATGCAACGATGGATCACTTTTAAAAAACATCCATTCCGAACCGAATGGCCAGTGTGCAGGAAATTATGGGAGGGTTTAAAGTGCAACCCAGAGTTAACGTGGGCTAACATGAGCACCCAATAAATTTTAAGAGTAAAAATAAAAACTACTGTGTCTTTGTTGAAGGGAGGGGAAAAATAATAAGATCTGGTTCCTACACTCAACCAGTAATGTAAGGAGGCATTCACAATCTGTTCAGGCTACTTCTGAATAACGGAATAACAGAGTTGGAAGGGACCTTGGAGATCTTCTAGTCCAACCCTCTGCTTAGGCAAGAAACCCTACACCAGTGATGGCAAACTTATGGCACGGGTGCCACAGGTGGCATAGGGAGTCATATCTGCTGGCACACGAGTCATTGCCCTAGATCAGCTCCAGCACGCATGTGTGTGCCGGCCACCTGATTTTCAGCTCGCTCAGAGGCTCTGGAAGGGCATTTTCGGTTTCCAGAGGGCCTCCGGGGGAATGGGAGAAGGCGTTTATGCCCTCCCCAGGCTCCAGGGAAGCCTTTGGAGCTTCGGGAGGGCGAAGAACAAGGCCATTTCCAGCCTCCTGAGGGCCTCTTGTGGGGTGGGAGGCCGTTTTTGCCCTCCCCAAGTGTGGGCAGTTACGCTTTTGGCACCCAAAGGAAAAAAGGTTTGCCATCATCACCCTATAACATTTCAGACAAATGGCCCTCCAATCACTTGTTAAAAACCTTCAGTAGTGGAGCATTCACAACATCTGGAGGCAAGTTGTTCCACTGATTAATTGTTCTCACTGTCCAGGAAATTTCTCCTTAGTTCTAGATTGCTTCTCTCCTTGATCAGTTTCCATCCATAGCTTCTTGTCCTGCCTTCTGGTGTTTTGGAGAATAGGCTGACTTGTATTATTCTGTGGAAACCCTTAGAAGTTAGAACGTTGCTGTTGTATCAACCCTAGTCCTTCTTTTCATCAGACTAGACCGGGTGTCAGCAACCTGCGGCTCCTGAGCCACATGCGGCTCTTTGGGCTCTCTGCTGTGGCTCCCTGTCGAGTGATCCCACCACTGGCTGGCCCTGCCCCTCACCCTCCCCTCCCAGTCACTCCTCCCCTGGCTTGAGAAGGTAAGGGGGATAGAGAAGCAACGGGGCACAGACAGAGAGATACAGAGAGAGCAAGAGGGAGGGAGGGAGAGAAAGATGTCAAAAGGATTTTGTGATGTCTGGTGTTTTTTAACAACTGGTTCTCTGCCTTAATGACCAGCTGGGTAGGCGTGGCTAGATAGTCATGTGACTAGCTGAAGTAACATCGAGTTGGCCACACCCACCCAGGTTTTGTGGCTCCCGGTGTTTACTTCTGTGTGGGAAACAGGTCCAAATGTCTCTTTGAATGTTTAAGATTGCAGACCCCTGGATTAGACAAACCCAATTGCAACAACCATTCTTCATATGTTTTAGCCTTCAGTCCCCAATCATCTTGGCTGCTCTTCTCTGCGCTCTTTCTAGAGTCTCAACATTTTTTTTCTTTTCAATGCATTGAAAGATGCTCAAGAGAACTGTTTTTGCCAACACTGCCTTTACTCACAAACTAGGATCCGGGGGTGGGTGGGGCAGCTCTCTTTATCATCAGAAGGAAGTAAATTACAACACGCTCGCACATAACTCTGCCAGCTGATTATTCCAGGAGCAGCAAAAGCAACCAGGGATCAAACGGGAAGTCCCATGGCAACATTCGCTGTGAAATTATTATTACCATCTACCTTGGTGTATTTTAATACAGATAATTAACCTCTCTAATCAACTTTTTTCCAGATATCTGCAAAGGTAGAAATGTCAAACTAGGATCTCTCTTGGGCAAAAAAAAAAATGTTAGCTCACTGCCAGGCTGGGTACTCCTCATATAAAATCAAATGACCACAACATTAAAACGGCTCTCCAACTATTCAGACCCATTGTCTTTGGAGTTGAGATGCTTTCACATGCTGCTACTATAACTCTATGCATCTACCCTACTCTCTCTCTCTCACACACACACACACACACACACACACACACACACACACACACACACACACAGAGTCAATACCCTTTTATTATAAACAGCATGCTTTCCAATGGTGGCATTGGGGAAAAGAGTCTATTGGACTGCAAGATCAAATCAGCCACTCTTGAAAGAAATCAACTCTAACTATTGTCCCCAAAGATGCTTTTTCAAGAGGCAAATGGATTTTCTTTTCTTTTTTTTTTCTTTGGAAGACGTTTCGCTTCTCATCCCAAAAGCTTCTTCAGTTCTGGCAGGAGAATTGGGAATGGTAGGTTTTATATTCCTTGCAGAGAGCTGGTCATTTGCATCCTTTTAGAGCAGTGGTTCTCAATCTTGGGGGTTGAAAAACCATTTCACAGGGGTCGCCTAAGACCATGGGAAAAGACAAATTTCCAATGGTGTTAGCAACTAAAGCTTCTATTCTGGCATCTCGGAACATATTTTTACAATCCAGCCAATCAGGCGTTTACAGGAGGGGTTTCCCTCTGACCTCTTGCCAATCAGCTTAAAGATCTGTTGGAAGAATTGGCGCTAAACTTATAGTTGGAGGTCACCACAAGATGAGGAACTGTATTAAGGGGTTGAGGCACTAGAAAGGTTGAGAACCACTATTTTAGAGGGTCCTTGAAGCACTTGGAAGTTTATGTGTGTCCTCAGATCACTTGAGTGGTGCTTCTGGTTCCTTTAATCTGCAGTTTTTTCCTCTGGAAATCCATTCGTACTCCTACACCGTTCAAGGAGTGTTCATCCCAAATTGTATAGCTAAAAGAGATTAGCAGTAAGCCAGGTCATGGTTATCCCAAAAAAGGGGTGATTTTTTTTCCAGGAAGCAACTGGACTTTCTTGTTTTTTCTTTGAACATGTTTCGCTTCTCATCCAAGAAGCTTCCTTGGCTCTGACAGGATAGGGGGGAACTCTAATTATTCTTTGGAAGGACAGATACTGAAGATAAAGCTCAAGTACTCTGGCCCCTAAAATGAGAAGACTCACTGGAATGTTGGGAAAGATGGAAGGCAAAAGGAGAAGGGGGCTACAAAGAATGAGAAGGTTAGATCAGTGTTTCCCAACCTTGGCAACTTGAAGATATCTGAATATCTTCAAGTTGTCAAGGTTGAGAAACATTGGGTTTAGATAGTGTCAACATTTGGACAAACTCTAGAAGATACCGGTAGTGGAGGGCAGAAGGATTTGGTGTGCTATGATCCATTATGTTGTGAAGAGTTAGACATGACTTAATGATTGAACAGCAATATAAGCAGCATACCGTTTAAAACAGAATCCCAACAGTTATAAACTCCAACTGACACCAATATTCCAAATAATACTGCTAAATACAAGGGTTATCCGGAAAGTAAGGTTACAAGGCATGTAGCTCTCATGGGGAATGTTCACGGGGGAAGGTTGGTATTACTGTTGTGTAGCAGGAAGCCAGGGGAAGAGAGCGAGCAGTGACAGTGGTCAATGGATCATTTGCTGGTGTTGTGGTGAAGGTTAGAGATGAGCGTCCTCATTCCATTTCCCTCCAGGTGCAAAGTATGCACTGTAATATGCTACCTGAATGCCAAGGGCATGACCGCTGCTGCGACAGGCGCCTTATTGAAGCGCACAAAATCGACAGCGTTGGTGCCGCCCGAGAATTTCATGACCATTTCGAGATTGACGGCAACTGTATAGTGACAGGAGATGAAACTTGGGCTTATCATCCTACTCCAGAGACCAAACGTCAATCAATGCAGTGGCGCCATATTCAATCTCCTTCAGCCAAAAAATTCAAAACTCAGGAATTGGCGAGAAAAATTTTAGGCACCCACTGCGCACAAATATCAGGCACCCATCGCAGCAGCGTTCATGTCCTCAGCATTCAGGCAGCGTATTACAGCGCGTGCTTCACACTTGGAGGGAAACGGAATGAGGACGCTCATCTCTAATATTTACCAAGCCAGTCGGTGATCTACTGATCACTGGCCCTGCTCGTTCTCTTCCGTTGGCTTCCCGCTACACGATACTAATGCCAACTTCCCCCGCGAACATTGCCCGTGAGAGCTACGTGCCTTGTAACCTTACTTTCCGGGTAACCCTCGTAATCTAATAGAGTTGGCGAGTGCATGTTTGCAACATTCAGCAAACAATTAAGGTATGTCTGGATGAACGTCAAACTTGAAACTGGCAATTCTGAATCCTTTTAATGGGGAAGGCAAAGCACGTCGCATACACCCCAAATGTTACTTCCGCTGCCAGGCAGACTTTTATCCCAACTGTCCTCTTTAACAATGCAGGCTTAAAAGCATCTTAAGGAGCATCAGGACAGATATTGAGAGAAGACAATAAGGATGAGCCTCGTTACCTATGATGAAGCAACGAAAGCGGAACATTACGTTTTAATGTGTACTTAACTTGCTATGCTGTCTTAGGCAGCTAAGCCATTGCTGCTGTCCGGATGTGGCTTCCAAAGCTGACCTTCTCCTTCAAGCCCATCAACCCCAGCCATTACAGCCAATGGAAATGATAGACCCGTGATGGCAAACCTTTCTGGGTTCACATGTCAAAAGGGGGTCGTGTGCTAGCACTTGTGCATGAATCCACATCAATTCCTGTGTACCACCAGCCCGCGCTGCCCCTGAGCATCCACAGAATCCCCATCGCCGTGCATGCGTACAGGCCCCACTGAAGCCTGGGGCAGTGAAAAGAAACAGCCAAACGGGCAAACCGGAAGTTCGGAAAAACAGACTTCCGGTTTGTTTATTAAATTTTTATTTATTAAATTGATAAGCCGCCCAACTCCTTCGGGACTCTGAGCGGCTTACAGCAATAGAAACAATATAAAAAACAACTAAAACCCCTCAGAATAAATCTTTCATTCATTCTTGGCGGGAGCTAGATGGCATGCTCAAGGGTGCCAGGACTGTCGGCAGAGCCAGATTTTCACTGCTTTGTGGAAGGTCAGGAAGGTGGGGGCAGTAGAGGTCTCCGAGGGCAGTTGGTTCCAGAGAGCCGGCACCACCACAAAGAAGGCCTCCCATGGGGCCCCGCCAACCAACACTGTTTGCCTGTAGTGCTGTTTTTTGTACTCCAAGATGTTAGGGAAGCTTCCCCAAAGCCTCTAGAGGGCGAAACGGCCTTCCCCAAGTCCAAAAACCAGCTGGCTAGCACATGCATGCGCACTGGAGCTGACATAGGGCTCCGCCGGATATGGCTCCGCGTGCCATACCATAGGTTCACCATCATGGTGATAGACATTAGTTAATGTATAATATGTGAAATACAGGTCGTTCTCAGCTTACAACCATTCGTTTAGTGACCAAAGGTACGATAGCACTGAGAAGAGAGACTTACGACCGTTTTTCACACTTACAACTGTTGCAGCATCCCCGTGGTCACGTGATCAACATTCGGAGGCTGGGCCACTGACTCACATTTGCAACGGTTGCAGCAGACTCCCTGAATCACGTGACCCCCTTTCGCAACCCCTTTTCTGATCAGCAAAGGCACTGGGGGAAGCCAGATTTACTTTGCAATTGTCTGACTCACTTAACAGATGCAGAGGTTCACTTAACAACTGTGACAAGAATGGCCCAGTGGGGAGTCTCACTTAACAACTCTTGCTTAGCAACAGAAATTTTGAGCTGAATTGTGGTTGTAGGTCGAGGACTGCGTGGCCTTAAATGGTTGGTTGGTTGGTTGGTTGGTTGGTTGGTTGGTTGGTTGGTTGGTTGGTTGGTTGGTTGGTTGGTTGGTTGGTTGGTTGGTTGGTTGGTTGGTTGGTTGGTTGGTTGGTTGGTTGGTTGGTTGGTTGGTTGGTTGGTTGGTTGGTTGGTTGGTTGGTTGGTTGGTTAGTTAGTTAGTTAGTTAGTTAGTTAGTTAGTTAGTTAGTTAGTTAGTTAGTTAGTTAGTTCTTTGGATTGGATTGGATTGGATTTGTATGCCGCATCATCTCTTAAGGACTCTGGTTCAGAGTAACCAAGAGAAACAAAGAAGTGGGCCCAACAAATATAAACAATTCCATTCGTGTTGATGAAAAATTACCTACCGGGCAAGTGGATCACAGTGGCTCTGTGGCTAAGACGCTGAACTTGTCAAGTGTGCCAGCGGATATTGCTCCGCGTGCCAATGGTGGCACCCGTGCCATAGATTTGCCATGCCTGGTCTAGACCTTTCATAATTTTTGTTCATCTTCTCTGAATTCTTTCTAGGCTCTCGACATCCTTTTTGTTATTTATTTATTTATTTATTTGTTTGTTTGTTTGTTTGTTTGTTTGATTGATTTTTATGCCGCCCTTCTCCTTAGACTCAGGGCGGCTTACAACATGTTAGCAATAGCACTTTTTTAACAGAGCCAGCATATTGCCCCCACAATCCGGGTCCTCATTTGACCCACTTTGGAAGGATGGAAGGCTGAGTCAACCTTGAGCCGGTGATGACATTTGAACCGCTGACCTTCAGATCTACAGTCAGCTTCAGTGGACTGAAATGCAGCACTCTACCTGCTGTGCCACCCCGGCTCAGTTGTTGTTGTTGTTGTATTGCAAAGACCAGAACGGGATGCAGCAGTATTCCAAATGTGGTCTCACCACTGCAGTGTAAAGCAATAGTACTATTGCTGAAGCTATCCTTCGGTGGTTGCAACCTAGGACTGCATTCCTGTTTGTTTGGGGGTTTTGGCAGCAGCCGTACACTACTGAACTGTCCCCCGTTTTCCTCGGCGCCCTTCTGCCCTCCGAAATTAACCTGTCAATTTTGTCACTCAGATATCTGCACTTGAGCATCCAAGGCACGAGTCTTAATGAGCCACCTGAGGCTGAATGGTGGAGGACTCAGCCAGGCTTGGCACACGGTCTGGCACTTTGGCTTTCTGCCCTGGCTGTTCCTCCATAAGACCAGTAGCGCCTACCTCCTGTCCTTCGGGCTTTGTGATTTTCCAAGCTTAAGCCACCAACCTTGGCAAAACCTGAGATGGAAAGTGAATGTAACAGTTTCCAGTAAGGGAGCAGAGATATGCCTACAGACTGGGGAAGAAGGCCTATCTCCTAGTAATAAAAATCCATTTCAAATCACAAGAAGGGTTTGAGGAAGGCAATCAAGTCCCTGTCCCTCCGAGGTCTGTGAAGGTATCTATTAACTCACTCTCCCGTAGTCAGTTTATTATCCCTTACAACAGCAAATAGCTAAAAAAGTAGAGCAGAGTGACCCAAATTGCCACAGTAATTATTTAAGGCTATAAATAATCACGGTCACTGAATGAATTAAAACGCTGTATGATCACGTCCCCTTTATCTCGCTTGTAAAAACCTAAACCGTTCTTCTGAAAATATGCTGGCATGTTGTGCGTTGTGGCAACGTAACCCAATGCCCCTCCAAATATTGGACATTAATCCCTGTAATTCCCAGCCAAAAATGCTTTTAAGGCCGTGCCATCTGGGAGTGAAGAGAGGGAAAGTGCAACTAAAGGAATTGGGGAAGGCTGGGAGGCTATATAATTAACACTGGAAGGGAGCAATTGCCACTGATGGATCTTATAGAAGCGTACCCAGAAACACTTAATACTGACTCTAAAATCTACTCTGTCATTGCAGGAATGGAAGAAGCCAAGCTGAATTAAGCCAAAAGGCTTTACGAGACTAGCACCTTGCATTACACAGTGTCCAAATGGATGCATTTAGGAAGCTGGCAAGTAAGAGATGGAAGAAAGACCCTTTTCCTCCGTAGATCTTTAACAACTGATATTTAAAGTATGTTGTGAGAGGTCCTTGGTGCTCTCTGAGCTTGGCTGTTTACTTGCCAACATTTCATTACCAAGCTGGGTAACATCATCAGTGCTAGGAGGAGGAGGAATACAGGAGTCCTTGGTGCTCTTTGAGTTTGTTTGTTTGTTTGTTTGTTTGTTTGTTTGTTTGTTTGTTTGTTTGTTTGTGTTATGTCAGGCTCTCTGGTAGAATCCTCCCAAAAAATTCACAGGTACAAATTTCAGACACACACCCATTTGAAAATTCAAAACAATGTTCTTTATAATGAAAATTCACTTAAACCAAGCCCTCTTTTGGGATAGCAAAGAGCACTCGCCTCCAAACAAACTGGTAACTGGTACAAGTCCCTTATCAGTTCTGTGATACTTAGCTTGCAGCTGTGAGGCAATTCACAGTCCTTCTTCTTTCACAAAGTGAAACACAATTTGCCCTGGTTTAGTTTCACAGTGGGGAAAAATCAGCACACATAAAATCAAAGTCAGCAAAGCAGGCACGAAACACAATGATCAAATAATCCTCCACAATGGCCAAACCCACAGGCTGCTCTTTATAGCAGCCTCACTAATTACCACAGCCCCACCCAACCACAGGTGGCCTCACTTTCTTTGATAATAATCTCTCAGTTGTTGTTGCCTATGCATCGCTCTCCTCGTGTGTGGCTGTATCATTAACTCTTGTTCTGAATCAAAGGAGGAGCTAGATAATTGATCTCCTTCTGAGCTGTCTGCCACACTCTCCTCCTCTCTGTCACTCATGTCTTCTTGATCAGAGGAGCCTTCACCAGCAGATTCCACCGGGGGGGTGGGGGACAGGCCTGCAGCATGTGGATGTCTCCCCCACATCCACAGTCCTTGGGGCAGGAGCTGGGCCAGAGCTAACCACAACAGTTTGTTTGTTTGTTTGTTTGTTTGTTTGTTTGTTTAACTTCTATGCTGCCCAATCCCGAAGGACTCAGGGCGGCTTACAACATAATAACAATACAAAAAGATACAGCAATAAAAAAGCTCTAAAAAACTCTTTTAAAAAGCCCTTTTCCTTGAAGAGGTTTCATTACTCAAATTAGGTAACATCATCAGTGATATACACTGCTCAAAAAAAATAAAGTGAACCCTTAAACAACACAATATAACTCCAAGTAAATCAAACTTCTGTGAAATCAAACTGTCCACTTAGGAAGCAACACTGACAATCAATTTCACCTGCTGTTGTGCACATTTAACTTTGTGCAGAATGAAGTATTCAATGAGAATATTTCATTCATTCAGATCTAGGATGTGTTCTTTGAGTGTTCCCTTTATTTATTTATTTTGAGCAATATATAAACATGCTAAGCTTCACAAGTACTGGTCTTGGTTTCTTTTTCTGGCTTAATGTATACCGTGTACCAACCAAGTACATTTAAGTTATTCTGGGGTTGAATACATTGTCGGGATCCTGAAAATGGGTCAATTCAACCTCCCTCTGGGAAGAAGAGCAGTGTATAAATAAAATTAATAACAATCACTAAATTAAGCACATTGTGCACTCACGGCGCATAAGTAGGTTAATTGTAGAAAATCCCACATTGCTTTTGTGAAAGGGAGTCCAATTTTGCATGGTGTGCAGTCTATTGTGTATTAAGAAGTTTTTATTCCTATTTAGCTCCAATTTGGGGGAGTTTAAGAAAGTATATGTATCGTTTAAATCAATGTTGCACTGATTCGCTTTTTAATTATCATCGCTCTTTTCTGAATTGTTATCTTTAGTGCTGTCCAGCTGATATGCTGTGATATATTCTATTCTTTATTCAGGTTATAAGCAACCAACAGTTTAAAAAAAAAATTCAGCAATACAACACTGCTGTTTTTCATTTAAATATTTATCGCACACAGAGCTTAATCATCAAAAGTCATAATTGCTTAGAGTCTGTTAATCTTTAATTGTACAAGTGTCTCATTTTTAAAAACACTTTTAATCACATTCCAGGTAGATCAACAACATGGCACCCATGGGCACCAGGTAAATGCAGGGTCCAATTTTTAAAAAATAATTCTCATAAAATGTGTGTATCTTTCCCTAAGTTCTACAAGATATTTGGCAGGGTGCCAATAAATACAATAGTATTTCTGATAAAATAAGAAAGTTGAAAAGTGGATGGAAAAATCATACTAGACCTTGGGAGCTAAGGTGACAATTTTTATTTATTTCATTCTTATGCCATTGAGTGGAGGTAAGTAACTGAAAATGATGGTATCAATCTTTTGCACCATAGAACATTGGAGTTGAAATGTTTTTCTGGAAATAAAAGGGAAATGTCATCCATTTCAGGGCTATAAGTAAAAATAAATAAAGAAAAAGGCTAGTAAAAAATACAAATTGACTTCATACTATAACATTCCTTCTTAGGTGTTGGTGATGCTCATTTAATTTGGCAGCTAAACAACTTCCCAAAAGGAAACATAAAGGATAGTTTTAGGTTCCATTGAAAATAAATCCACAAATAGATTATTAACTTCCTTTCAAAGTGATAGATCTACTCATAAACTCTTAAAATTTAAAGGATATGCAGTTTCCATTCCCACCTCACTCTGGGGCCAGCCAGAAGGTGGTATTTGCCAGTTCTTCAAACTAGTTAAAATTCCTACTACCAGTTCTCCAGAACTGGTTAGAACCTGCTGGATTTTATCACTGCTTAGAATACTGTAACTTTGAAACTCTTGGCAAAATTGCAACAATCCCAACTTTTAGGTTTTTTTTTAGTATTTTGAGATCTTCACATTATTGCAAATCATTCTAAAAATCCAGCATTGGTTCCAGGAAGCACGATGAGTACCAAATCCAGGGAAATACGCAATATATTATTGCAATTCGAATATGTTTAGGGCTGCCACTTTTACAAAAATGGAAAATGCTTTATTATCTCAACATCCTCGTTGAGACAACCGGCACTACGGTTTGCATTTGATAGACAACAAAACTGGCCAACTGGCCAGGACAGATGTTATTCTCCTAATCCCTCAAATTGCATTTAGAAGAATTCACATTTCCTTCACCTCCTCCATTCAGAATCTAAATTAAGGTTAAAATCAGAGCTCAACTTGTAATTAAGAATGAATAAGACTTTCCGTGAACTATTCTTTAGTGCTGACAAAACCCTTCCCGGTGAGGAAGATCTGTAGAGTGTGAAGATTCATTAAATATGACATTTTTGGATAGAGAAATTACAGAAGTGTGATTGGGCTGTATTTGATGCCTTAAGAAGACTCACAGAGTTTGATTTAAAACTTCAAAATATGTGATTTAAGTCTATTTCATACGAATCCGCAGCAAAAGAATAAACATAAAATTGCAAGTCTAGTTGAGTTGTTTGTTTGTAATGAAAGGTTGGGGGGAACAGTGAAAGAGATATGAAAGCCATTTTGGGGGACAGAGTTCAGAGTGGACTTTTGGGTTTAAAAAATGGATATACAGTACTATAGAAAAGCAAAGAAATTGAAAAAAAACCAGAATTGTATTTATTGGGTATTTTTAATTTAAAAAATAGAAAAAGAGGTAAGATATTTAATTATACACATACTAACAGCTGCCAGGATAGCATATGCCCAACAATGAAAAATAGACAAACCACCGGAAGAAAATATAGTACAGTAATTAAAAAAATATTGGACTGTGCTGAGATGGACAGGTTATCTAAAAGATTAGAGGGAAAAGAAGACTCAGATTATTATAAAATATGGGCAAAATGTTATGATTGATTAAAGAAAAGAGCAACAAAGAAATAAATAAAAATTTACGCAAAGCAACACGTCGAATAAAAGAATTGAAAAATTAATACTATTTGAAAGAAAGAAGTAAAATTCTCTGATCGAACACCTAAACAGTGGGGAAACTTTCATTTCCCAAATGTTGTATGTGTATGTTTTTGTATATGTTTTTTTTCCTTTTTATGTTATATTTGAAAAAAAAAAACAAATAAATAAAATAAATAAAAAGAAAAGAGACTAAAAGACGGCAGGCGGCAGGATGAGAAAATGAGTCATCTTTTTTTTTTAAAGTGTTAGAAAGAAGATTAATCTGGAAGATTAATGAATGGAAAGTGAATCTAGAAGTCCTTGGTTGAAAATGAGGGAGGAAAATACTATTATAGAATGCAACAAAATAGGCGTTGATTGCTTACCTGAACGCCTCTTCTCGTACGGTGAGCGGGTACAGCAGTCACATGGGTTGCTCATGTCCAATCCGGTGGAACTGAGCCTAGTATTAAAAAAGCTTGCCGGATCCGCCCCTTCCCCAGAATTCGCGAATCCATAGACTAGGCTCAGTTGTGAAGCTCTGTAGTGTTCAACTCTTATTGTTAGAGGAAAAGGAATTATAGAAAGGTAAAAAAGACACATACAAGGGCGGGAAGTGACTGCTGTACCCGCTCACCGTACGAGAAGAGGCGTTCAGGTAAGCAATCAACGCCTATTCTCCGTACTGAAGGAGCGGGTCCAGCAGTCACATGGGACATACCCAATAGATGGTCCCTAGGGTGGGATTAGATTGCTATCGTGTGAGATAACGGATTGGAGTACCCTTCTGCCGAAGGCAGCGTCCGCTGAAGCGTAAGAATCAATCTTGTAGTGCCTGATGAAGGAATTTGGCGAGGCCCAAGTGGCTGCTTTGCAGACCTCCTCCAACGGGGCTTGAGTCGCCCAAGCGGCCGAGGTGGCTGCGCTCCTGGTGGAATGCGCTGTGATGTTCCTTGGAACTGAGAGGGAGGCCGACTCATAGGCCTTAGATATAGTCCCTCTGATCCAACGGCCTATTACTGTTGAAGACACTTTGGCCCCCATGACTCTGGGATGATAGGCTATGAAAAGTGCTTCTGACCTCCGAAAGGGTCCTGTGCGTTGGATATAGATTCTCAGCGCTCTGATGAGATCCAGGGTGTGCCATCTAATTGCCAAGGGATGGTCTCGTTGGAGGCAGAAGGAAGGTAGGACAATATCCTGAGATCTGTGGAACATGGAACTGACCTTGGGTAAGAAGGTGGGGTCCAGTCGCAAGACTACCTTGTCCTGATGGAATTGACAAAGGTCCTGCCTGATTGAGAGGGCAGCCAGCTCCGAAATGCGTCGGGCAGAGGTAATAGCCACCAGGAAAGCTACCTTAAAGGATAGGTACCTGAGGGACGCCGATTTTAGGGGTTCGTATGGTGCCTGCGTGAGGGAATGGAGAACCCGTGGCAAATCCCAGGATGGATACCTGTGGACCTTGGAAGGTCTGAGGTTGGCTATGCCCTTGAGGAATTCCTGAACTTCAGGGAAGGATCGGAGAGGCTGTCTGCGGGGACCCCCTAGGACAGATGAAATGGCTGCCAGATGACGCCGGAGGGTGCTGGTGGAAAGTCCTTTATGGAAGCCTTGCATAAGGAAGGAAATAATTCTGTGTATGGGGATGCACAGAGGGGAGAGACCTTCCTGTAGACACCACTGGTGAAACTTGGACCACGTGTGGTCGTAGATTCGATTGGTCGAACCCCTTCTGGCCTTTAAAATGACCTCCACTGAATCGGGGTCATGACCACGCAGTTCTAAGTCTCTCCTGATAACAGCCAGGCGGTGAGGTGGAACCACTCCGGGTCTGGATGGAATGAGGCCCCCTGCCGCAGCATATCCCCCGAAACGGGGAGTCGCCAAGGGTCCTGGACGGACAGCTGTTGGAGATCCGCGAACCAGGGCCGGCGGGGCCAATGAGGGGCGATTAAGATTACTCGGGCCCTCTCGGTGAGAACCTTGTGAATCACGTCCGGGAGAATTGGAATTGGAGGAAATGCGTAGAGTAGGCCTGGAGGCCATGGACTCCGGAGGGCATTGATTGCTTCCGCTCCCGGGGATGGAAATCTGGAAAAGAAGCGAGGGAGTTGGGCGTTCGCATTGGTCGCGAAGAGATCCAGGACTGGTAGGCCGAATCTGAGGCTGATTTGATGGAACAGGTCCTGATGGAGGTTCCACTCTCCTGGGTCTATCGTTGCTCGAGATAGCCAGTCCGCCTGGACGTTGAGGCTCCCCGAGATGTGGTCGGCTAGGAGCGACCGAAGATGTTTTTCCGCCCAAAGGCCTAACTTGAGGGCCTCCCTCATGAGAGCTTTGGATCTCGTGCCCCCCTGTCTGCAGATATGGCTTTTTGTGGCAATGTTGTCGGTGAGAATGAGAACGTGCCGGTTGGGAATGCGAGGAGAGAAATGCTTCAGAGCCAGGGAAACGGCTCTTAACTCTAGCCAATTGATTGGCCTGGAAGCTTCCTCCGGGGACCACGTGCCCTGGGCTATCATCCCCTGGGCGTGGGCGCCCCATCCCGATAGACTGGCATCTGTGGTGATGACAAATTGATCCGGGCATCTGAACGGGGATCCTTTGTCCATGGCCGGAGACTTCCACCACTTGAAGGATCTGCGAACACTTGGCGGGATGACAATGCGCCGATTTGAGTTGCTGTGCCCCGATCTCTGAAAGGGTAATAGGAGCCACTGGAGTTCCCTAGCATGAAGGCGAGCCCAGGGAATGATGCCTATGCATGACACCATCTTCCCCAAAAGGGAAGACAGAGTTACTATGGATACTGAAGAATTAGATAAAATGTTAGAAATTAACTCCCCTATACTGAGTTTTCTCTCGGGAGAGAGAAAAACCTGGGAAGATTCTGAATTGATAATGGAACCCAGGTGAGAAATGGATGTGGAAGGTTGGAGGTGACTTTTTTCAAAGTTGATGGAAAAACCATGGTCCTGAAGGACTGACATGGTGACAGAAAGGTCTGTTTTCACTTTCTCTAGGGAGTTCCCATGAATCAAGATATCATCAAGATAACATAAAATGTGAATGGGAGACGCCCGGATATAGGCCGCCAGGGACCCCAAGAGCTTTGTAAAGACCCGAGGGGCCGAGGAAAGGCCAAATGGCATCGCCCTATACTGGAAATGCCTGCCTTGAAAGGAAAAACGTAAAAACTTCCTGTGGCATTTGGCTATAGGAATGTGAAGGTAGGCCTCAGTGAGGTCTAAGGAGACCATGAAATCTCCGGAGTGAATGGCGGCCAAAATAGAAGATAAGGAGTGCATTTTAAACTTCCTATATTTGATGAATAGGTTTAGTTTCTTTAAATCCAAAATAGCTCTCCAACCTCCGGAGGATTTTGGAACCATAAATAAAATGGAGTAAAAACCTAGGCCCTTCTGACCGGAAGGAACCGGTTGAATGGCTCTGATGGACAATAGATGAGAAATGGCCTCCTCCATACGGTTACAATCTGAGGAGGACCTGGGAGAAGGGCAGGAAATAAAACGTTTGGGGGGAGGAGAAATAAATTCTAAAAGAAGGCCAGTTTGAACAGTGTCAATGACCCAGGGGTCCTTGGAGGTGAGACGCCAATTTGAGGCGAAATGAGCTAGGCGACCCCCTATGGGAATAGAGGAAAGATTACCATCTAGGTTTTTTTGAGGCCCTGTTAGAAGAAGCTCCCCTTTGGAAGCGAAAACCTCTACCCCTGGAGTTCCTACTTTGGGAACGAAAGCGGGGGGAATACTGACCTGGAGATCTCTGATAGGAAGCAGCTTGATCTTGCTGGCGCCCCGGGCGACGAAAGGACTGCGTTTTGGTAGCCTTTTTTGTGGTTGGACCCAAAACTTTCTTCTTATCCGTGGTTTCCGTGAGGAGTGGATCCAGAAGATCACCGAAAAGAAGGTCGCGCTTTAAGGGTCCCTGGGATAACTGCCACTTCTGGCGTACTCCCGCTTGCCAAGGGCGAATCCATAGGAGTCTCCTTGCCGTTGTAGAAGCTGCAATAGACTTAGCAGAAAATCTGGTAGATTGCAAGGTGGCATCAGCCACGTACTGGGCAGCTGCAAAGACCTTGTTGAAGTCTTGTTGACCTCTCAAGTCATCGGGAGGAATATGCTGTTGAAGTTGGCGAAGCCACAGCAGCATGGCTCTGGAGAAAAAGGAGGCTGCTGCAGAACTTTTAATGGCCCAGGAATCTGCCGTGAATCCTCTTTTGAGCATTTGTTCAATGCGCTTGTCCTCTGGGCGGAGGACTTCCTCCGCCTCTCCCGGCACAGCCGCTGCCGAATGAAGGATCTTGACAGGTTCATCCGGTTTGGGAAAGGATAGAAGCTCTTCATAGGAAGAGGAAAGTTTGTACAACTTCCTGTCTTTAGTGGAGGGATTAAGACTAGAGGCTGGGAAATCCCACTGTTTGAGTAAGGCATCTTTAAACAATTTAGGCATAGGAATTACCTCGTTATCCTCCTGTTCCTCAGTGAAATAAGGTAAATTCTCCTCCGGGGGATCAGTGGAAGTGGAGGCTTGTTTCTCCTGGGCCGCTAATCCCGTAGAAATCCTAGCTTTGAGGAGGAGAGATTTGAATAATTGAGAAGGGAAAAAGGTAATTGGAGAAGGAACCTTTATTTGGGATTCCTCATCATCTGATAGCCCTTGGAAAGGGTCCTCATCATCCTCCATATCCTCATATTCGTCCTGAGAGGAATCTGAATCATCCTGAATAGGAGCCCTAACCGCTGGGGAAGAACCCAAGGGGCGGGAGGGACGAGAAGGAGGAGGAGGTAAGGGAAGCTCATTGATGGAAGAGAGTTTGGCATCAATGGCCTTAGACAACACAGCAAAAATAGATTGGAACTCAGGAGGTAAATTAGAAATATCAGCAGGAATGGCAGAAGAATCCCTGAAGGCCTGGGAGGATCCTGGCTGGGAGGAATCTTCAATAATATCTGGTTCCTCTGGCCCTATGCCCCATAGGTTAGGTTGGGGTCTGTCTAGGTTAGGCTCATCCAGAGATAACACAGGGACCCCAGAAGGAGGTAGACTAGAAGCCTCTGGGGGGTCTTGACTACTGAGTACTTGGGCCTGCACTTTTAAACGTTTTGCTGATTTGTCATGGATTCTTTGTAGGGCTAGGTCCCTTCTCTTCTCGGCCCTGGTGACCTTAGTCGAGGGGCGGGCCCCAGGAGAAGAGGAGGAAGAGGCCTGGGGGATACTAGTAATCTCATCGCCTGTAGGCCTGGCCTCTCTGGGACCTTTAGTTGTGCCTCTCTTGGGAAAGGAAGCCATAGTCTGAAAATTAACAGAAGACAAGGCTGAGCCAATAACTGAATAGAAAAGGAGAAGAATTTGAAGGACTTCCCAAGAGGAATGGATCCTGCTTCGAGGCCTCGAAGCTGCTGAGACGTGAGGACAATCTGGGCAAACCCAGAGTTCGTGCCCCCAAATCCAGCGGGGCCAGCCTCCCTAAACTTTTCAATTAAGTAAACCAAGGCACTCTGGTTGGAGGCTTAGCCGGTGGAGAATTTAGCCTGGGACCCCCAAGGCCCGCTCCGGGATCCACGCGGTGGACTGAGGCCTACGCGGCTGGCAGGAGGCCAACACGAGAGGCCTAGATTTAAAAAGGGCGCGAAGGCCTTCGCGCCGAAAAATCGCTCCGAATATGCCTTAAAGGGGAAGCGATCGACTAAGTCCAGGAGACTAGAAAGCCGTCTCACTCCGCAGGAGGTATTTTTTTAAGCCCTTTAATATATATGCAATAAAGAATCAATAAGGCAATCAATTAATACTTGCACTAGAACCTCCAGGCCAAAGGATTAAAAGAATCCACAAGCGGCCGCGGGGATCGTACACGGCAAAACCGCCGGGGGAAAACGAAACCGCAACTTCTCCAAGGGAAAAAAGCCGAGCCGCAAACGGCTGGCGCTATTAGTGCAAGTAAAACAAATAAGGATAAACAGTCTTACTATTTTTGAAGGAAAAGATCGAAGGGAAGGTGTTAGAATGTTGAACGAATGTTGAACGAGCTATCACAATACAACCGCAGGATATGCGAACTGAGCGAATTCTGGGGAAGGGGCGGATCCGGCAAGCTTTTTTAATACTAGGCTCAGTTCCACCGGATTGGACATGAGCAACCCATGTGACTGCTGGACCCGCTCCTTCAGTACGGAGAAGTGTGTAGTCACTGCCTGATATGTAGATCTTTATCTCTCTCTGCATCAATGCTGATGTGGCATGCTCTTGATTGATAGAAAGCAAAATTCTGCAATTAAATAGATACGCTTAGAGTTTCAGTCTGCAAGGTGGTATTTTATTTGTAATATCCATCTGTTTTTGCCAGGCTATTTTAAAAAAAAATAAAAGTTGAAGTAGCTTGGCATGCAGACTTACATTTACACGGTTAAAAAAAGCCCTACTTTAACAACTCAGTTTGCTCCTGATAGATATGGACATCGTCATAAGAAATATGAAAAAGGGTGCTTGGCAAATTCACAATGTGACAAAGGCTGTGGAGAGAGGAAGCTCGTCTTTGAGAATTATTGCTGCAAAAAAAATTGATAGAAGATACAGGCTCGTACCTATAAAAAGACTATTGCAAAGAATATAATCAAATAGCCAAGATGAAAGAAACAGAAACTGCAGGGCTATTTAGATGGAAATTTTAAAAAATATTTCAACCGTGGGTGGAAAAGCTAAATAAGGAGCCTCCAGTAGAGTGAATGAAACTAAAAATAAATTATTTCGGGATGGGGAAAAAAATGGAACGCTTGAAATATTATTTGGATGTAATGCGGAATTTAGGTAGTCCTCAATTTGTGACCACAAATCTTGCACTAAAATGTATGTCGCTAAGTGAAACATTTCCTAAGTGAATTGTCCCATTTTGCACGGTTGTCCCAATTTGCCACTGTTACAAAGTGAATCATTGCAGTTCTTAAATGCTTGTAGGTAGGGTAAAACAACGGTCATAAATAAAATTTGGACACGTGGCAACTGGCTAGAATTAATGAGGGTTTTAGCCTCCCAAGGACATGCGATGATCCCTTTTACGACCTTCTGACAAGCAAAAGTCAATGAGGAAGCTGGGTTCACTTAACCACTAAGTTACCAAACCAAACAACCGCAGTGATTCGCTTAACGCCTGTGGCAAGAAAACCTGTAAAATGGAACAAAACCCGTTTAATAACCGTCTTGCTTAGCAATAGAAAAATTGGGCTCAATTGTGGCTGTTACATTGAAGGTTACCTGTGTTTCACCTTTTCTCAATTCTGCCTATCAGAGAGAAATTATACGTACAGCGCATAGCCAGAGAGCACCAGGTTGGGGGAGGTCTGCCCTAGGCCGAATATGATGCTTCGATCTTCCACTTGATATTCTATTTCCACAGGACAAACCGGAGTAAAGTACATTAAAGACCCCCCCCCCCTTTCCCTATATTGGCAGAGCAATAAATATTAAAACAAAAGAAACTGCAGGCTTCATCTACTTTTAAAATTAAACCTACATTAGTACTCCAGGATAGATAGCCAATGTACAATATCAACTATAAAATTGCAACTTAGACTGGCCCAGAGCCAAACCCTTAATGGATGCTCAAGGCACCAACTAAGGAAATAGTTTTGTATTAATGCCTATGAGTAAAGCAACAATCAATGCTTTTGTATTACTGTAAGACATGATTCACCCGTTGAAGCTTGCTCTCCATTAAGACCCCACCTCCGTTTCAAACAAAGCAATAGAAATACTACGGAAAGCTGAAATTCAACTTATTTTTTCACAGCCATCCGGATAGATTTATATCCCTAGTCCACAAAATGCTTTAATTGCCACAAAAGACATTTTTTATCAAGGGCCCTCTGGATGCTACAAGCAACACCAATGTATTTTTTTTTTTAAAAAAGCAAAATAATATGGCAGCTCAGCAAGTAGATAGAAACGACAAATGTAATTCAAGAAGCCGCCTTTCAAAAACAAAAACCCACACACAACCTTGGTAACGCACATAGTTTCTGTGTTTCAAATCCTACGGGTGTGAAAAAAGGTAGATAGATAGATAGATAGATAGATAGATAGATAGATAGATAGATAGATAGATAGATAGATAGATAGATAGATAGATGATAGACAGACAGACAGACAGACAGACAGACAGATGATAGACAGATAGATGATAGGTAGGTAGGTTGTTAGGTAGGGGGAGAGAGAGAGAGAGAGGTAGAGAGATAGAGGGAGATAGAGAGAGAGAAGTAGGTAGGCAGGTAGATAGATAGATAGATAGATAGATAGGTAGGTAGGTAGGTAGGTAGGTAGTTAGGTAGGGAGAGAGAGAGGTAGAGAGATAGAGGGAGAAAGAGAGAGAGAAGTAGGTAGGTAGGTAGATGGGTGGGTGGGTGGGTGGGGGCGTTGGGCAGGTAGGACGGTAGTTAGGGAGGGAGGGAGGGAGATAAATAGATAGAGATAAGAGGTAGAGATATAGAGATATATATTAGTTAGACGCACAAAATCAATGAAGGGCACAGTTGTTTACATTCTGAACTTCTATATAGACACTTTATAGAAAGTGACGGAGAACCTATGGCAGGCATTCCACAGGTGGCCCGCAGAGCCATATGTGAGAGCACACGAGGCGTTGCCCTGTGTCAGCTCCAGTGTGTACAGCTGATTTTCCGCCTTCTGAAACACAACACAGACTGTGGACACTTTTGCATCTCATTTGGAAACCAAGGACCAAGAGTATGGCGGAAGTATGGAGAAGCACGCACTGCGAGATGCTTGAAGTCCAATATGAAGTTTCCACAGTCTGTGCTGATTTGGGGAGCCGTGTCATCTGCTGGTGGTGGTCCACTGTGCTTCATTAAGTCCAGGGTCAATGCAGCTGCCTACTAGGAGATTTTGGAACACTCCATGCTTAGATTAGATTAGATTTATTGGATTTATATGCCGCCCCTCTCCGCAAACTCGGGGCGGCTCACAACAAGGTAAAAACAATACATAATAACACATCCAATACCCACCAATCCAATTACAATTTAAGCTAAAAAATTCATAAAAAACAACCCCAGAATATAAAAAAATCAAGCATACAATCAATCTAACACCAAAACAACATGGGCAAGAGGGAGATCTTTCAATTCCCCCATGCCTGACGGCAGAGGTGAGTTTTAAGAAGTTTGCGAAAGGCAAGGAGGGCATGCTTCCTTCTGCAGACAATTTTTATGGGGATGCTGACTTCTATTTTCCAGCAGGACTTAACACCTGCCCACACTGCCAAAAGCACCAAAACCTACTTCAGTGATCATGGGATGGCTGTGCTTGACTGGCCAGCAAACCCGCCTGACCTGAACCCCATAGAGATTCTATGGGGCATTGCCAAGAGAAAGATGAGAGACATGAGACCGAACAGTGCAGAAGAGCTGAAGGCCGCTATTGAAGCATCCTGGTCTTCCATAGCACCTCAGCAGTGCCACAGGCTCACAGCTTCCATGCCATGCCACACTGAGGCACCAATTGCTGCAGAAGGGGCCCAAACCAAGTACTGTGTATATATGCATGCTTATACTTTTCAGAGGTCCGACATTGTTCTATGTACAATACTCGTTTTATTGATCGCATGTAATATTCTAATTTTCTGAGCTGGTGGATTTGGGGGTTTCGTGAGCTGTACCCCATAATCATGACAATTATGACAAATCACGGCTTGAACTATCTTGCCTTGCGTGTTATGAGTCTCTCTCATATATTATGTTTCACCTTTTAAGTTGCATTACTGAAATAAATGAACTTTTGCACGCTATTCTAATTTGCCGATCAGTTTCCGGTCACAATTCAAAGTGTTGGTTATGACCTTTAAAGCCCTATATGGCACTGGACCAGAGTACCTCCGGAACCGCCTGCATGAATCCCAGCGACCGATAAGGTCCCACAGAGTTGGCCTTCTCCAGGTCCCGTCGACTAAACAATGTCGTTTGGCGGGCCCCAGGGAAAGAGCCTTCTCTGTGGCGGCCCCGGCCCTCTGGAATCAACTCCCCCCAGAGATTAGAACTGCCCCCCGCCCTCCTTGTCTTTCGTAAGCTACTCAAAACCCACCTATATCACCAGGCATGGGGGAACTGAGACACCTTCCCCAGGCTTTTATACTTTATGTTTGTTTGGTATGTATGTGTTGTTTGGTTTTAAATGATAGGGTTTTATATGTCTTTTTCTCTTTTAATATTAGATTTGTTCCACTGTAATATTGTTTTTATTATTGTTGTGAGCCGCCCCAAGACTTCGGAGAAGGGCGGCATACAAATCTAATAAATTATTATTATCATTATCATTATTATTATTTTTTAGTTTCACCTGCACCGTCTTCCCAAATCCCAAATTTCAGATGCCTAGAAAGTCCTTTAAGGGGAATGCCTGAAGGAGAGTTTGCTATTATCTAGGGTAGTCATAAAAAAGGAAGCAGAGATTAAATTGACAAAGCAAACGATTTTCCTCTTTTTTGACATAGGCAGCCGAAGGGCTGTTTGCATTCAATTTGATTCCTTTTGTGTGGAGAAGATTTTGCTTCCTCCAGTGCAGTAAAAAGGATGGTGAAAGGCTTCTTAGGATTTTCAAATCCTGCCTCTTAAATTGTGTATATTTGTTTGGAACCTAACACGCTTCCTTCCCCTTAACCCCAGTCATTGTGTATATCACGCAATGAACTTGCCAACAGGCAACATTTCCAGAGCTTCCTTACCACAATTACATTTTCAGAAAATTGGCTAATATATTTGCACAGACTGATCTGTTAGCAAGGACAAAACAGTCTCCTCTTAAACCGTAATTTGTTCAGAATGCCAGGACTGATACAAAAGGCAGCACACTGAACATGGGTCTTACCTCAATGGCCTCAATCCGAACAGAGGCAGCTATTATCTCATACGGGCTCATTATTAAAGTCCTTCCTAAAATTACAGACGAAGAAACAGTGAGCCTGGCTAAGGTTAAGCTAGTTAGTGAATTTATTTATTAGTTGATTGATTGCATCAAGAGGTAGTAGCATCAACTAAGCAAAGAATTAAACAGACTACTGCTCATCTGTCTGGAACCCATACCACATCTCAGACATCAACACCCTTGAAAACGTCCAAAGATATTTCACCAGAAGAGCCCTTCACTCCTCCACTCGAAACAGAACATCCTATGAAAATAGACTAACAATCCTGGGCCTAGAAAGCCTAGAACTACGGCGCCTAAAACACGATTTGAGTATTGCCCACAAGATCATGTGCTGCAACGTCCTACCGGTCAATGACTACTTCAGCTTCAACCGCAACAACACAAGAGCACGCAACAGATTCAAACTTAATACGAACCGCTCCAAACTTGACTGTAAAAAACATGATTTCAACAATCGAGTTATCGAAGCGTGGAACTCATTACCGGACTCAATTGTGTCAACCCCTAACTCCCAACATTTCTCCCTTAGACTCTCCACGATTGACCTCTCCAGGTTCCTAAGAGGCCAGTAAGTGCACTGGTGTGCCTTTCGTCCCCTGTCCAATTGTCTTTCCTTTCTCTCACTTTCATATATATTTTCTTTCTTTCATATATCCTCTCCTCTAAGTTCACTTTACCCTTATACAGTGGAACCCCGACATAAGAGCTGCTCTACTTAAGAGCAACTCGAGATAAGAGCTGGGAGGGGAGAGATATTTTTGTTCTACTTACAAGCCCAAATTCGAGATACAAGCGCCAAGGAGCTGTCTCCTGAAGCCGAACGCTAACTTCCGCGTTCAGCTTCAGGAGACAGCTGCGAAGCGGCGCGCGTGTTTTAAAAGGTTGCAGCCGGCCTGGGGGGCTTGGGGGGGGGGGCTTGCAGCTTTCTTTCTTGATCTTTTTCTTTCTCTCTTTTACCTTCCCTTTCTCTATTTCTTCTTTTCTTTCTCCTTCCCACCTTCTTCCCTCCCTCCCTCCCTTCACTCATTCCTCTCTTACTCTCCCCTTTCATAAGTTTCCTTCCTTCCTTCCTCTGTTCCTGTCCCTTCCCCCTTTCTTTCTTTCTTTCTTTCTTTCTTTCTTTCTTTCTTGCTCCTTTTCTTTCTCTCTTTTACCTTCCCTTCCTCTATTTCTTCTTTTCTTTCTCCTTCCCACCTTCTTCCCTCCCTCCCTCCCTTCACTCATTCCTCTCTTACTCTCCCCTTTCATAAGTTTCCTTGCTTCCTTCCTCTGTTCCTGTCCCTTCCCTCTTTCCTTCCTTCCTTCCCACCCTCCGTCCATTCATTCACCCATTCCTCTCTTGATCGCTTAAAGCCGGTCCCTGGTGCAAAAAGGGTTGGGGACCTCTGTCCTACAGGATTGGGTGGCAGAGAAGTTGAACATATGTAAATTTAAAAGTTTAAGAAAGTTTACAAGTTAAGTGAAAGAAACTTCATTATTCATTTATATGTACATGTACATTTCTTCATTAAAAACATGTCTTTCTGCATAATTTAGACTAACTTTGTGAGTTTTTTGAGGGCTGGAACCAATTAAAATTATTTACATTAATTCCTATGGGGAAAAGTCGTTCGAGATAAGAGCAGCTCGACTTAAGAGCCCAGGTCCGGAACGAATTAAACTCGTATCTCGAGGTACCACTGTATATATTACTACATGTCTATTTTTCTTCCTATGTATTTGTGTATTGGACAAATGAATAAATAAATAAAATAAAATAAATAAGTAAGTACCCTATAGATCAAAATATACGGAGGTGCCTCAGTACTCATCATTGATTGGTTCCAGGAAGCATGATGAGTAACAAAAACGATGAGTACCAAACACATTTTTCCCTGTCAGGAGTAATGCAGTCAGCCATAAGGCAGCCGACACCAACAGGTTCCAGCTTGTGTGTCGGGTACCAAACAAACGATGAGTACCGGGGACAAGATTTTCACATCAAAGTGCATTGAGGACCAAACTTGCTGAGTTTCAAAGCAGATGGTACCACTGTATTCAGATCAAAGCATCACCCTTACTTGTGACACTGATCTCAAGTAAAACATATACCATATTTTTTTGCACTATAAGATGCTCCAAGCCGTAAGACGCACCTAACTTTGGGGGAGGAAAAGAAAAAAAAAATCTGCCTCTGCCTCCCAGCATCCATTGGTCAGCTTCAGCATGTTATCACAGCCTGATTTAGCACGAGCAGCTGATTGACGGTTGGATTGGCTTCCTAGAATACCGCCGATCAGCTGTTCCAGTTTTCAGCCTCCACGGGCCCCATTTTTGGCCTCCACGCACCCCATTTTCAGCCCATTCCAGGCGATGGGGATTTCCACCACCACCTATCACCGCCAGCAATCGGCAGCGGCTGCAATCCCTGCCGCTGGAACAGGCTGAAAATGGGGCATGCGAAGGCTGAACACAGCCAAAGGGTGGGGGCCGGCAGCAACATTCCCTCTATAACAGTGATGACGAACCCATGGCCCGCGTGTCACAGGTGGCACACAGAGCCATGTCTGAGGCCCATGTCAGCTCCAGCTGATTTTCGGCCTTCCTTTTGCCCATTTTCGCTCTCTCCAAGCTTCAGGGACGCGTGCTGAAAGTCCGGGGTGGCAAAAAAATGGGCCAACCAAAAGTTCGGAAATGAAATTCCGGTTGGCCCATTTGGCTGTTTTTTGCCGTCCTCAGACTTCAGGCTTCAATGAGGCCTGTTCGCATGCGCAGGGGGGCAGAGTGGGGGTGTGTGTTGTGTGGATGCTCAAGGGGGTAATACAGGGGTTGTGCGCATGTGTGTGCAGGAGGGCATGGGAGTGGCACCACACCCTTTTGGCACCCGAGTCAAAAAAGCTTCGCCATCGCTGCTCTATAAGACGCACAGACATTTCCATCCACTTTTGGGAAGGGGAGCGCGTCTTATAGTGTGAAATATACGGTAAACATTGGGTTCTGGTTGGGGCATTTGACTGACACTCAAATAAAACCTGAGCAATGTTGGGTTTTTTTAAATAGGGACCTGAACATACAAGCATCCTCTCATTCCACAGCACATGGTGAAATCACTCATACAGGCAGTCCTCGACTTACAACAGTTACCAGTATTGAAAAAAGCAACCAACGACTGTTTTTCAGACTTATGACTGTGGCAGCAACCTCACGATCACATGACCGGAATTTGCAGGTTTGGCAATAGAAGCATAGCATAGAAGTCTGACGGCAGAAAAAGACCTCATGGTCCATCTAGTCTGCCCTTATACTATTTTCTGTATTTTATCTTAGGATGGATATATGTTTATCCCAGGCATGTTTAAATTCAGTTACTGTGGATTTATCTACCACGTCTGCTGGAACTTTGTTCCAAGGATCTACTACTCTTTCAGTAAAATAATATTTTCTCATGTTGTTTTTGATCTTTCCCCCAACTAACTTCAGATTGTGTCCCCTTGTTCTTGTGTTCACTTTCCTATTAAAAGCACTTCCCTCCTGGACCTTATTTAACCCTTTAATATATTTAAATGTTTCGATCATGTCCCCCCTTTCCCTTCTGTCTTCCAGACTATACAGATTGAGTTCATTAAGTCTTTCCTGATACGTTTTATGCTTAAGACCTTCCACCATTCTTGTAGCCCGTCTTTGGACCCGTTCAATTTTGTCAATATCTTTTTGTAGGTGAGGTCTCCAGAACTGAACACAGTATTCCAAATGTGGTCTCACCAGCATTCTATATAGCGGGATCATAATCTCCCTCTTCCTGCTTGTTATACCTCTAGCTATGCAGCCAAGCATCCTACTTTCTTTCCCTACCATTTGACTGCACTGTTCACCCATTTTGAGACTGTCAGAAATCACTACCCCTAAATCCTTTTCTTCTGAAGTATTTGCTAACACAGAACTGCCAATACAATACTCAGATTGAGGATTCCTTTTCCCCAAGTGCATTATTTTACATTTGGAAACATTAAACTGCAGTTTCCATTGCTTTGACCATTTATCTAGTAAAGCTAAATCATTTACCATATTACAGACGCCTCCAGGAATATCAACCCTATTGCACACCTTAGAGTCATCGGCAAATAGGCAAACCTTCCCTACCAAACCTTCCCCTATGTCACTCACAAACATATTAAAAAGAATAGGACCCAGAACAGACCCTTGTGGCACACCGCTTGTAACATGACTCTGCTCAGAATACTCACCGTTAACAATAACTTTCTGATGTCTACGCTTCAGCCAGCTGCAAATCCATTGAACTATCCAGGGATTAAGTCCAATCTTCACTAATTTATCTATCAGCTCTTTATGTGGAACCGTATCAAAGGCTTTGCTGAAGTCCAGGTAGGCAATATCCACGGCACCACCTTCATCCAACACCTTTGTGACATAGTCAAAGAAATCAATGAGATTAGTCTGACATGATTTGCCTTCAGTAAAGCCATGCTGATTTGGGTCCAATAAGTTATTGTTTTTTAGGTGCTGATTTATCCTCTTTTTGAGTAGAGTCTCCATCATGTTAACTACCACTGATGTCAAGCTAACTGGCCTGTAGTTACCAGCTTCTTCTCTACTGCCCTTCTTGTGGATAGGCTGAAATTTATGATGGTTGCAGGGAGTCACGTTTTTGAGACCCTTCTGACAAGCAAAGCCAATGGGGAAGCCAGATTCATTTAACAACCAGGTTACAAAAGTCACAACTCTGGTTGAGAAAGGTTGTCAAAAAAAGAGGCAAGACTCCCAAGTGTCTCACTTAGCACCGCAATTTTAGGGCTCAAATTGTGGTCGTGCGTCAGGACTATCTGTACTTCACCTGGGACCGGCTGTCTAGCTCAGGATGAAAAAAAGTTTAAAAAGGAATTTCTGTAAAGAATTACATGGGAATCTATGAGGAAGACCGTCGTTACAATAAGGAGCTCATCTTTTTTTTTTCCAAGCAGGCATTGACAAAAGTGCCCAGTTGCAAAACCGACAACAGGATATCACATGATCTTCATGGCTCCCAGAGGAATCTTCTCAAGGCAGGAGAAAACGATCGCTCCATCCCATATAAGCACTCAGGGTTTTTTTGTGTGTGTAAGCAACTGAATAAATGAACCCCGCAAAGTACTGACAACGTGCGTTAAAAGGAGGCCATTTCTCGTCTTTGCTTTCTTTTGCGGAGAGAAGGCGACGGAGCTTTTGCTGTGCCGCCACTGGCAGGAGGTTGTGCAGACACTCGTGTGAACAAACGTAATTACATATTTCTATTCGACGACAGCTGGAGGGTGGGGGGGAAAATAGCTGGTTCTGGTATTCTCATCATTTCAGGGCCAACAAGAGGCTGCTTGGGAGAACTAGAAAGAGTGCAGAGAAGAGCAACAAAGAGGATTAGGGGACTGGAGGCTATGAAGAACGTTTGGATTGAAGTCAAAGCAAGATAATTTACTATGTGTTGGTTTATATGGATGTAATTATTTGATGTATAGTGGAGAAAAATAAAAAAATAAAACTTTTTTTTTTAAAATAAAACCTATGAAGAACCGTTGCAGGAACTGGGTATGTCTAGTTTAATGAAAGGAAGGATTAGGGGAGGCATGAGAGCAGTGTTCCAATATCTCAGGGGTTGCCACAAAGAAGAAGGAGTCAAGCTATTCTCCAAAGCACCTGAGAGTAGAACAAAAACAGAACAGAATACCTTCGGGACCGCCTTCTGACACATGAATCCCAGCGACCGATTAGGTCCCACAGAGTCGGCCTTCTCCGGTCCTGTCGACAAAACAATGTCGTCTGGCGGGACCCAGGGAAGAGCCTTCTCTGTGGCAGCCCCGGCCCTCTGGCATCAACTCCCCCCGGAGATTAGAACCGCCCCCACCCTCGCCTTTCGAAAGCTCCTAAAAACCCACCTATATCATCAGGCATGGGGAAACTGATATACCCCTAGCTGTTCCAATTTATGTATGGTTTGTCTGATTGTCTGATTGTTTTTTATAAAGGTTTTTAAATTGTTTTTAATATTAGATTTGTATATTATGTATTGTTGTTGTGAGCCACCCCGAGTCTTCAGAGAGAGGTGGCATATAAATCTAATATTATATTATTATTATTATTATTATTATTATTATTATTATTATTATTATTATTATATATCACACAGTCTTAGGTGCTTGAGAAGCACCCGACTGGTGATGAAATATGAAATTATTAAATTATTAAAATTATTAAAATTATTAAAATTATTAAAATTATTAAAATTATTAAAATTATTAAAATTATTATTATTATTATTATTATTATTATTATTATTATGCAATGGATGGAAACTAATCAATGAGAGAAACAACCTAGAACTAAGGAGACATTTCCTGGCAGTCAGAACAATTAACCAATGGAACAACTTGCCCCCAGAATTTGTGAATGCTCCAACACTGGAAGTTTTTAAGAAGATGTTGGATAACCATTTGTCTGATGTGGTGTAGGGTTTCCTGCCTAAGAAGGGGGTTGGACTAGAAGACCTCCCTTTCAATTCTGTTATTCTGTTAAGAGTGGAAAGTAGCCTGTGAGGAAGCGCCCTTTGCTGACTTCTTGAAATCAAGCCCACACCTTCCCTGAATAAGTCTAAGAAGGAAAAATTAATCATTCCCAACTATGAATATACAGGTAGTCCCCAGATTACAATGGCAACTGGGCTGGGATTGCTGTCACAAAACAAAGCAGGCATTAAGGGCAAAATATCATGTGACCGCATCGCCTACTGCCAACAATCCCAGCAGTCCTGGTTGCTACCACAACCCAAAAATGTGTGAGTTGTTAGGTGGAAAGTAAGCAGCAAGGAAGGTGACATAAAACAGCTTCAACCATTAAAAATATTCAGAAGCAGAGAACTTCCGTTTAACCGGCTGGACAAAAAACTGAAGCTCTTTTTTATAAAACGCACCTGCGTGTCCACGCACGATTTCGCTCCCTGCCCGGGTGCAGTAGTATAATTGCACTGGACCCCACTAGTGCTCAGAGCCACGGGGATGAGCACACGTCACCGTTCCACCTTAGCAGCCCACCTCTGAATATAAGCTGTATTTCCATTCATTGTAGTATAGCACAATCCAGATCACTTCGATCATCATTCCCCCCTGATAGTTGGGTCAGATTAGAAACTATGATTTCTGGTGGTGCTTTTTTCGTTTTCCTCACATGAATTAATATAGCTAGTACTGAGTTTCTGAAACAATATATAGTACATTCTTCATTTCTAAATTATCCGAGACCGCCTCCTGCCGCACGAATCCCAGCAACCGATTAGGTCCCACAGAGTGGGCCTTCTCCGGGTCCCGTCAACTAAACAATGTCGGTTGGCGGGCCCCAGGGGAAGAGCCTTCTCTTTGGCGGCACCGACTCTCTGGAACCAACTCCCCCCAGAGATTAGAACTGCCCCTACTCTCCCTGCCTTCCGTAAACTCCTTAAAACCCACCTCTGCCGTCAGGCATGGGGGAACTGAAACACCTCCCCCGGGCATGTTTAATTTATGCATGGTATGCTTGTGTGTGTGTCTGTTAGTATATGGGGTTCTTTTAAATCTTGTATAAATTTTAAAGTTTTCTGATTATTTATGATTTGTTCTATCTTGTTGTGAGCCGCCCCGAGTCTTCGGAGAGGGGCAGCATACAAATCTAAATAATAGATAGATAGATAGATAGATAGATGGATGGATGGATGGATGGATGGATGGATGGATGGATGGATGGATGGATGGATGGATGGATAGATAGATAGATAGATAGATAGATAGATAGATAGATAGATAGATAGATAGATAGATAGATAGATAGATAGATATCCATCTGTGTCACTCAGTAGGCAAGAAGGTCTGGTTTAGGAGTCATATTAAATTGTATGAACATGACTCAGGCTTCTTGGCTCCTCTGTATTCTTCTAGAAGGAAAAACAAGGAGACTAAAAGCTTTCGCTTCCAGTAATTACATTTTAATATATAAACTCAAAATATAGTTCATACCTCTCTGACGTATGCATCATATCTGATGCAATACAGCGTAAACGCAAGTAAGTCTGCTGCTTTTTCTTTCCAGAACAAATTTGGGGAAAAGCTTTCTCTGTTGCTAATGTTTTGATATTAATAATCGCATAGATGCAGATCTATAACGCCCTACATGGCATCGGACCAGATTACTTACGGGACCGCCTTCTGCCACATGAATCCCAGCAGCCGGTTCGGTCCCACAGAGTTGGCCTTCTCTGGGTCCCGTCAGCTAGACAATGTCGTCTGGTGGGGCCCGGGGGAAGAGCCTTCTCTGTGGTGGCCCCAGCCCTCTGGAATCAGCTCCCCCCAGAGATTCGCACTGCCCCCACCTTCCTCGCCTTTCGCAAGAGCCTCAAAATTCATTTATGTCGCCAGGCATGGGACAATTGCTTGTTGTGAGCCACTCTGAATCCTCGGAGAGGGGCGGCATACAAATCTAACAAATTATTATTATTATTATTATTATTATTATTATTATTATTATTAATTAGATCAAGCCCCCTTCCTCTGTTTATGAGATGTAATGTGTGGTTGTGAATGAATTGGTTGACTGTTTTTTATTATGTATGGGATTTTACTAGTAACTTTTCATTAATTAGATTTGTTGTTGTGTTGCTTTTGTACCCTGTGAGCCGCCCCGAGTCTTCGGAGAAGAGCGGCATACAAATCTAAATAATAATAATAATAATAATAATAATAATAATAATAATAATAATAATAATCAACAGATGATCCAAAGTGCAGACTCTGTAAAGAAACGGATGAAACAATCGATCACATACTCAGCTGCTGCAAAAAGATCGCACAGACTGACTACAAGCATAGACATGATGCTGTGGCACAGATGATCCACTGGAACTTGTGCCGGAACTACCATTTACCAGTGGCAAAGAACTGGTGGGATCATAAGCACGAAAAAGTGGTCGAAAATGAGCAAGCAAAACTACTGTGGGACTTCCGACTTCAGACTGACCGAATTCTGAAACATAACAAACCAGACATCCTGATTGTGGAGAAAAAGAAAGCATGGATCATCGACATCACAATCCCAGGGGACAGCAGAATTGAGGAGAAGCAGCTAGAGAAATTAGTGAAATACGAAGATCTAAAAATCGAGCTGCAACGACTCTGGCGTAAGCCAGTGAAAGTGATCCCAGTGGTACTTAGCACGCTGGGCGCAGTGCCAAAGGATCTCAGAGGACATTTGAAAACCATCAGAAAATGGTTCCTTGTCAGATAGTGATGAGTTGTCACGCAGCGAATGGTTAGATCCAAAATATAGAAGAATAATCAAAAGACAAGAAGAAGCTCAAGGTAAGAAGTATTAATCTGCAGTTTAGTAGCTCTGGGCATGGGATATGTCACTTCCAGGAGAAACCGGAAAAAAAGGCTGTGTTCTGACAACTGATTGACAAAGTATAGTATGTGTTTCATTAGCTCCTTGAAAAGAAAACCGTAGATAATCATGAGAGACTGTTCGAATGAGCCAGAAGCAGTTTCGCAGAATATGCTGTTTTGTGCCGGTAAGATTTTTGCTTAAGTAGAGATTGATAGCCCGTTATCTCACAGCTATTCAGAATGGAATGTTAATTGTGTCATAAAGCAATTAACGCCCTGCCGGTCCTGCTGCTTGCTTGCTAACAGAATATATTCTGTGTGTATTTGAACTGTCAAAGAGAAAATAAAGAATTTACTTGTTTAAAGATTGAGTCTTTGGATGATTTGTGGGATCAGTAGTCGTGCCCAGAACAGAACTTACACAGGAGAAATATAGTAAAATTTCAAGGTCCTTTTCATGGATAACAGTCTTAATAATAATAATAATAATAATAATAATAATAATAATAACAATAATAATTTATTAGATTTGTATGCCGACCCTCTCCGGTGACTCGGAGCTGTCTTGGACCAAAAGTCTTGGACCAAAAGTATCAAGAATTATCAGTGATGTGACATAAAACAGCTTCAACCATTAAAAATATTCAGAAGCAGAGAACTTCGGTTTAAGCATGTCTGTCTGGACAAAAAACCGAAGCTCTTTTTTATAAAACGGATAAAGTTTCAAGGTGAAGAAACTCAAGACACCTTACTCTGAAAACGGGTTGTCTTCTACAGCCAAGAACATGACATAAAATGCTAATGAAGTACATCAGTGTGCAAAAGTCTGCTTTTTTTTTTTGAAATGCTGAGTCTTATACCTATCTTGCATTTCAAAGAGCTGACAGACTGGCTCTGCTTTTCAAAAGCCAAACCCTAGTGGAAAAAATAATTTTATAAAATATTTAAAAAAAAACATTCTGGCCAGACCGAACCAATAGTTACCAGATTATCTAAACAGGCAAAGGAAGACAATTGGAAAGGAGAATACCATTATCTGTTTATTAATCTTTGCACCCGCAATAAAAAATATAGTGAAAAACTGCCAAATAAGGCAAAATTCACTTAACAAATGTCTCACTTAGCAACAGAACTTTTGGGCTCAATTGTGGTCATAAGTCAAGGAATACCTGTACAATAATTCTTATAGCCTCCTGCAGTTGTGAGGTTGCATCCCAAAGCATGCATTTTAAAAGGCAACCAGGAGGAGGAGGAGGAGAAAGGAGGGAGAAGACGAAGACGAAGAAGAAGAGCAAGAGCAACAGGAAGAACAAGAGGAGGAGGAGGGAGGAGGGAGAAGACGAAGGAGAAGAGCAAGAGGAAGGGCAACAGGAAGAACAAGAGGAAGAAGAAGAGGAGGAGGGCGGAAGGAGAAGACGAAGGAGAAGAAGAAGAGCAAGAGAAAGGGCAACAGGAAGAACAAGAGGAAGAGGAAGAGGAAGAAGAGGAGGGCGGAAGGAGAAGACGAAGAAGAAGAGCAACAGGAAGGGCAACAGGAAGAACAAGAGGAAGAGGAAGAGGAAGAAGAGGAGGGCGGAAGGAGAAGACGAAGAAGAAGAGCAAGAGGAAGGGCAACAGGAAGAACAAGAGGAAGAGGAAGAAGAGGAGGGCGGAAGGAGAAGACGAAGAAGAAGAGCAAGAGGAAGGGCAACAGGAAGAACAAGAGGAAGAGGAAGAGGAAGAAGAGGAGGGCGGAAGAAGAAGACGAAGAAGAAGAGCAAGAGAAAGGGCAACAAAAAGAACAAGAGGAAGAGGAGGAAGAAGAGGAGGAGGAGAAAGAAGAGCAAGAGGAAGGCAAGAGGTAGAAGAGGAAGAGAAGAGGAGAAGGAAAAAGAAGAGAAAGAGCAAGAAGAAGAGCAAGAGCAGGAGGAGGAGGAAGAAAAAGGAGATTTTGCTTCTCATCCATGAAGCTTCATCAAGTGCACCTTCTTCTTCCTCAAAGAAAAAAAAATAGCCCAGTTGCCTTTTGAAAAAACACCTTTGAGATAACTCTGACCTGGATGGCTGAGAATTTCCACAGACATTCTGTGGCTACACAATTTGGACCAGCTCTCTACGATGGCTTTGCTGCTTTCCTTTCAAACAAATTGAGCATGCATGTTCAGCCACCCAATAAAAAGCATTAGCATTTACAAGGAAGACAACAGCACTGTTTGATGCCACACTTTCATCAACTGGCATTTCCAAACATTGCCTTTGTTACCGAGGGACAAAAAAAGGGGGGGGGGGGGGGGAAACAAGACCAGAATTTAAATCAGAGCTGGTGGATGCCCGTCACAAACACGCCAGCTTGGCCCAAATGAAATGAGTCTGTCTGAGAACATTAGGAGTAAAAAAATTAATTTATCACTTGGCTAACCCAAAAGTCAATGAGGAGCAATTATTTGAACCATCAATACTGCAAAATTACAAGATTGGCCAAACAACACTGTCGGAAAAATCCTGCAAAGGAATAACACGAGAGTGAACTATATTTTCAGATTGCACTGTTGATCATCTCACTGAAACTATATGCGTGTCCCAAATATTCCATTCACACATGCTGACTTCCAAAAGAACCTACAGAACCGCCTTCTCCCATCATCTCCCCCAGGCTTTCTTATGTTTTATGTTTGGTATGTATGTGTTGTATGGTTTTTAATTGTTCGGGTTTTTATATAATTTTTATTATTAGATTTATTCCATTGTTATATTGTTTTTATTGCTATTGTGAGCCGCCCCGAGTCTTTGGAGAGGGGCGGCATATAAATCTAACAAATTGAATTGAATTGAATTGAATCTGTGATTATCAATATGGAAACTTTATAAAAGAAAAGAAAAGCATGGAACCTTTTCCAAGAATTCCAGGAAATGATGCTTAAACAATCATTTTATTTTTATTTTTTGGGGGGGGGGGATGATTTTTGTTGTGAGCCGCCGCGAGTTCGCGGAGAGGGGCGGCATACAAATCTAAATAATAAATAAATAATAATAAATAAAAGGACCAGAAAGTCATCATCTTTGGTTATTATTGATGGAGTCCATTCAAAAGTAATTCTGTTTATTTTATTTATTTATTTTGTCAAACAATTATAGGGTGGTAATTTGTACAAATAAAACATTAGATAGGTAATGATAAAAAGTAACAAAAGAAGACAATAGGACAGGGACAGTAGGCACAGCGGTGCGCTTATCCACGCCCCTTACAGGCCTCTTACAAAGGGGGAGAGGTCAATTGTAGATAGTCTTAAGGCAGTAGTTTTCAACCTGGGGGTCGGGACTCCTTTGGGGGTCGAATAGCTGTTTCACAGGGGTTCCCAAAACCAGGGGGAAAAAACAAATTTCCCATACTGTTAGGAACTAAAGCTTCTATTTTGGCACCTGGGAACATATTTTTACAATCCGACCAATCAGGCATTTACAGTGGGGTGTCACTCTGACCTTCCTGCCAATCCGCTTAAAGCTCTGTAGGGATAATTGGCACTAGACTTATGGTTGGGGGTCACCACAACATGAGGAACTGTATTAAGGGGTCGCGGCATTAGAAAGGTTGAGAACAACTGGTCTAAGGTTAAAGGTTTTGGGGTTAGGAGTAGAAACCACAGAATAGGCGTTGATTGCTTACCTGAACGCCTCTTCTCGTACGGTGAGCGGGTACAGCAGTCACATGGGTTGCTCATGTCCAATCCGGTGGAACTGAGCCTAGTATTAAAAAAGCTTGCCGGATCCGCCCCTTCCCCAGAATTCGCGAATCCATAGACTAGGCTCAGTTGTGAAGCTCTGTAGTGTTCAACTCTTATTGTTAGAGGAAGAAAGGTATAGAAAGGTAAAGAAGACACATACAAGGGCGGGAAGTGACTGCTGTACCCGCTCACCGTACGAGAAGAGGCGTTCAGGTAAGCAATCAACGCCTATTCTCCGTACTGAAGGAGCGGGTCCAGCAGTCACATGGGACATACCCAATAGATGGTCCCTAGGGTGGGATTAGCTTGCTATCGTGAGAGATAACGGATTGGAGTACCCTTCTGCCGAAGGCAGCATCCGCTGAAGCATAAGAATCAATTTTGTAGTGCCTGATGAAGGAATTTGGCGAGGCCCAAGTGGCTGCTTTGCAGACCTCCTCCAACGGGGCTTGAGTCGCCCAAGCGGCCGAGGTGGCTGCGCTCCTGGTGGAATGCGCAGTGATGTTCCTTGGAACTGAGAGGGAGGCCGACTCATAGGCCTTAGATATCGTCCCTCTGATCCAACGGCCTATTACTGTTGAAGACACTTTGGCCCCCATGACTCTGGGATGATAGGCTACAAAAAGTGCTTCTGACCTCCGAAAGGGTCCTGTGCGTTGGATATATATTCTCAGCGCTCTGGTGAGATCCAGGGTGTGCCATCTAATTGCCAAGGGATGGTCTCGTTGGAGGCAGAAGGAAGGTAGGACAATATCCTGAGATCTGTGGAACATGGAACTGACCTTGGGTAAGAAGGTGGGGTCCAGTCGCAAGACTACCTTGTCCTGATGGAATTGGCAAAGGTCCTGCCTGATTGAGAGGGCAGCCAGCTCCGAAATGCGTCGGGCAGAGGTAATAGCCACCAGGAAAGCTACCTTAAAGGATAGGTACCTGAGGGACGCCGATTTTAGGGGTTCGTATGGTGCCTGCGTGAGGGAATGGAGAACCCGTGGCAAATCCCAGGATGGATACCTGTGGACCTTGGAAGGTCTGAGGTTGGCTATGCCCTTGAGGAATTCCTGAACTTCAGGGAGGGATCGGAGAGGCTGTCTGCGGGGACCCCCTAGGACGGATGAAATGGCTGCCAGATGACGCCGGAGGGTGCTGGTGGAAAGTCCTTTATGGAAGCCTTGCATAAGGAAGGAAATAATTCTGTGTATGGGGATGCACAGAGGGGAGAGACCTTCCTGTAGACACCACTGGTGAAACTTGGACCACGTGTGGTCGTAGATTCGATTGGTCGAGCCCCTTCTGGCCTTTAAAATGACCTCCACTGAGTCGGGGTCATGCCCACGCAGTTCTAAATCTCTCCTGATAACAGCCAAGCGGTGAGGTGGAACCACTCCGGGTCTGGATGGAAAGAGGCCCCCTGCCGCAGCATATCCCCCGAAACGGGGAGTCTCCAAGGGTCCTGGACGGACAGCTGTTGGAGATCCGCGAACCAGGGCCGGCGGGGCCAATGAGGGGCGATTAGGATTACTCGGGCCCTCTCTGTGAGGACCTTGTGAATCACGTCCGGGAGGATTGGAATCGGAGGAAATGCGTAGAGTAGGCCTGGAGGCCATGGACTCCGGAGGGCATTGATTGCTTCCGCTCCCGGGGATGGAAATCTGGAATAGAAGCGAGGGAGTTGGGCGTTCGCATTGGTCGCGAAGAGATCCAGAACTGGTAGGCCGAATCTGAGGGTGATTTGATGGAACAGGTCTTGATGGAAGTTCCACTCTCCTGGGTCTATCGTTGCTCGGGATAGCCAATCCGCCTGGACGTTGAGACTCCCCGAGATGTGATCGGCTAGGAGCGACTGGAGATGTTTTTCCGCCCAAAGGCCCAGCTTGAGGGCCTCCCTCATGAGAGCCTTGGATCTCGTGCCCCCCTGTCTGCAGATATGGCTTTTTGTGGCAATGTTGTCGGTGAGAATGAGAACGTGCCGGTTGGGAATGCGAGGAGAGAAATGCTTCAGAGCCAGGGAGACGGCTCTTAACTCTAGCCAATTGATTGGCCTGGAAGCTTCCTCCGGGGACCACGTGCCCTGGGCTATCATCCCCTGGGCGTGGGCGCCCCATCCCGATAGACTGGCATCTGTGGTGATGACAAATTGATCCGGGCACCTGAACGGGGATCCTCTGTCCATGGCCGGAGACTTCCACCACTTGAAGGATCTGCGCACACTCAGTGGGATGACGATGCGTCGATTTGAGTTGCTGTGCCCCGATCTCTGAAAAGGCAACAGAAGCCACTGGAGTTCCCTAGCATGAAGGCGAGCCCAGGGAATGATGCCTATGCATGACACCATCTTCCCCAAAAGGGAAGATAGAGTAACTATGGATACTGAAGGATTAGATAAAATGTTAGAAATTAACTCCACAATACTGAGTTTTCTCTCGGGAGAGAGAAAAACCTGGGAAGATTTTGAATCAATAATGGCTCCCAGGTGAGGAATGGAAGTGGAAGGTTGGAGGTGACTTTTTTCAAAGTTGATGGAAAACCCATGGTCCTGAAGGACTGACATGGTGACAGAAAGGTCTGATTTCACTCTCTCTAGGGAGTTCCCATGAATTAAAATATCATCAAGATAACATAAAATGTGGATGGGAGACGCCCGGATATAGGCCGCCAGGGACCCCAAGAGCTTTGTAAAGACCCGAGGGGCCGAGGAAAGGCCAAATGGCATCGCCCTATACTGGAAATGCCTGCCTTGAAAGGAAAAACGTAAAAATTTTCTGTGGCATTTGGCTATAGGAATGTGAAGGTAGGCCTCAGTGAGGTCTAAGGAGACCATGAAATCTCCCGAGTGAATGGCGGCCAAAATAGAAGACAAGGAGTGCATCTTAAACTTCCTATATTTGATGAATAGGTTTAGTTTCTTTAAATCCAAAATGGCTCTCCAACCTCCGGAGGACTTTGGAACCATAAATAGGATGGAGTAAAAACCTAGGCCCTTCTGACCGGAAGGGACCGGTTGAATGGCTCTAATGGACAATAGATGAGAAATGGCCTCCTCCATACGGTTACAATCTGAGGATGACCTGGGAGAAGGGCAGGAAATAAAACGTTTAGGGGGAGGAGAAATAAATTCTAAAAGAAGGCCTGTTTGAACAGTGTCAATGACCCAAGGGTCCTTGGAGGTGAGACGCCAATTTGAAGCGAAATGAGCTAGGCGACCCCCTATGGGAATGGAGGAAAGATTACCATCTAGGTTTTTTTGAGGCCCTGTTAGAGGAAGCTCCCCTTTGGAAACGAAAACCTCTACCCCTGGAGTTCCTACCTTGGGAACGAAAGCGGGGGGAATACTGACCTGGAGATCTCTGATAGGAAGCCGCTTGATCTTGCTGGCGCCCTGGGCGACGAAAGGACTGCGTTTTGGTAACCTTTTTTGTGGTTGGACCCAAAACCTTCTTCTTGTCCGTGGTCTCCGTGAGGAGTGGATCCAGAAGATCACCGAAGAGAAGGTCGCGCTTTAAGGGGCCCTGGGATAACTGCCACTTTTGGCGAACTCCCGCTTGCCAAGGGCGAATCCAGGAGTCTTCTTGCCGTTGTAGAAGCTGCAATAGACTTAGCAGAAATCTAGTAGATTGCAAGGTGGCATCAGCCACGTACTGGGCAGCTGCAAAGACTTTGTTGAAGTCTTGTTGACCTCTCAAGTCATCTGGAGGAATGTGCTGTTGAAGTTGGCGAAGCCACAGCAGCATGGCTCTGGAGAAGAAGGAGGCTGCTGCCGAACTTTTAATGGCCCAGGAATCAGCGGAGAATCCTCTTTTGAGCATTTGCTCGATGCGCTTGTCCTCTGGACGGAGGACTTCCTCCGCCTCGCCTGGCACAGCCGCTGCCGAGTGAAGAATTTTGACAGGTTCATCTGGTTTGGGAAAAGATAGAAGCTCTTCATAGGAAGAGGAGAGTTTATACAACTTTCTGTCCTTGGTGGAGGGATTAAGGCCAGAGGCTGGAAAATCCCACTGTTTGAGTAAGGCATCTTTAAACAATTTAGGCATAGGAATTACCTCGTTATCCTCCTGTTCCTCTGTGAAGTAAGGTAAATTCTCCTCCGGGGGATCAGTGGAAGTGGAGGCTTGTTTCTCCTGGGCTGCTAATCCCGTAGAAATTCTAGCTTTGAGGAGGAGAGATTTGAATAGTTGAGAAGGGAAAATAGTAATTGGAGGAGGGACCTTTATTTGGGATTCCTCATCCTCTGATAAGCCCTGAAAAGGGTCTTCATCCTCCTCTACATCCTCATATTCATCCTGGGAGGACTCTGAATCATCCTGAATAGGAGCTCTGACCGCTGGGGAAGAACCCAAGGGGCGGGAGGAACGAGAAGGAGGAAGAGGTAAAGGAAGCTCATTGATGGAGGAGAGTTTGGCATCAATGGCTTTGGACAACACAGCAAAAATAGATTGGAATTCAGGAGGTAAACTGGAAATATCAGCAGAAATGGCAGAAGAATCCCTAAAGGCCTGGGAGGATCCTGGCTGGGGGGAATCTTCAATAATATCTGGTTCCTCTGGACCTATGCCCCATAGGTTAGGTTGGGGTCTGTCTAGGTTTGGCTCATCCAGAGATAACACAGGGACCCCAGAAGGAGGCAGACTAGAGGCCTCTGGTGGGTCTTGACTACTGATTACTTGGGCCTGCACTTTCAAACGTTTTGCTGATTTGTCATGAATTTTTTGTAGGGCTAGGTCCCTTCTCTTCTCGGCCCTGGTGACCTTGGTCGAGGGGCGGGCCCCTGGAGAAGAGGAGGAAGAGGCCTGGGGGATACTAGTAATCTCATCGCCTGTAGGCCTGGCCTCTCTGGGACCTTTAGTTGTGCCTCTCTTGGGAAAAGTAGCCATAGTCTGACAATTAACAGAAGACAAGGCTGAGCCAATAACTAAATTATAAGGAGAAGATTTCAAGGACTTCCCAAGAGGAATGGATCCTGCTTCGAGGCCTCGAAGCTGCTGAAACGTGAGGACAATCTGGGCAAACCCAGAGTTCGTGCCCCCAAATCCAGCGGGGCCAGCCTCCCTAAACTTTGCAATTAAGTAAAACCAAGGCACTCTGGTTGGAGGCTTAGCCGGTGGAGAATTTAGCCTGGGACCCCCAAGGCCCGCTCCCGGATCCACGCGGTGGACTGAGGCCTACGCGGCTGGCAGAAGGCCAACACGAGAGACCTAGATTTTTTTTAAAAAGGGCGCGAAGGCCTTCGCGCCGAAAAAATCGCTCCGTAGAAATTCTTAAGGGAAAAGCGATCGACTAAGTCCAGGAGACTAGAAGGCGTCTCACTCCGCAGGAGGTATTTTATAAGCCCTTAAATATTTGTAAACAATAAATAAGCAATAATTCAATGATAAATACTTGCACCAGGACCTCCAGGCCAAGGGATTAGAAGAATCCACAAGCGGCCGCAGGAATCGTAACCGGCAAAACCGCCGGGGGAAAACGAAACCGCAACTTCTCCCAAGGAAAAAAGCCGAGCCGCTTTTTTACTTTTTTTCTTTTAAACGGCTGGCGCAATTAGTGCAAGTAATTAAATAAAGACAATAAATCTTACTACTTTTTTGAAGGAAAGATCGAAGGGAAGGTGTTAGAATGTTGAACGAGCTATCACAATACAACCGCAGGATATGCGAACTGAGCGAATTCTGGGGAAGGGGCGGATCCGGCAAGCTTTTTTAATACTAGGCTCAGTTCCACCGGATTGGACATGAGCAACCCATGTGACTGCTGGACCCGCTCCTTCAGTACGGAGAATCAGGTAGTGCATTCCAGGCTGTTGCTGAAGTTGTATTTTTTGCAGTCAAGTTTGGAGCGATTGACATTTAGTTTAAATCGATTTCGTGCTTGTGTGTTGTTGCGGTTGAAGGTGAAGTAGTCGTTAACAGATAGGACATTTTGGTATAGGATTTTATGAACTCTAATTAAGTCGGAACGGAGACGACGGAGTTGTAAGTTGTCTAAACCAAGAATTTCAAGTCTGGTGGAGTAAGGCATTTTGTTGTGAGAAAAGAGGAGTGAAGGACTCATCTTGTGAAATATTTCTGGACTCTCTCAATTGTGTTGATGTCAGATATGCAATGTGGGTTCCATACAGGCGAGCTGTATTCTAGGATTGTATTCTAGGATTCTGTCTGAAACTTTTCACTGTGAAGTTGAACGGGAAAAAGCTACCTAAATCAATGCTAGGTTTGAATAAACTGCTTAAAAGTTTTGAAGGTGGTCCCAAATTGTTCAGATTGAAAAAAAATCTCCCAGAGTAAATCAGGAGGAAATCCAAATTTGGAATAACAAGAGTTGGAAGGGACCTTGCAGTTCATCTAGTCCAGTGTTTCCCAAACTTGGCAATTGGAAGATGTCTGGACTTCAACTCCCAGAATTCCCCAGCCCACAAATGATGGCTGGGGAATTTGGGGAGTTGAAGTCCAGACATCTTCCAATTGCCAAGTTTGGAAAACACTGATGTCTAGTCCAACCCTCTACTCAAGCAGGAGACCCTTATACCAGTGATGACAAACCTTTTTTTGCTCACGTGCCGAAAGGGTGCAAGCATGATTGATTGATTGATTGATTGATTGATTGATTGATTGATTGATTGATTGATTATTTCATTCATTTATTTGTATGCCGCCCCTCTCCGTAGACTCGGGGCGGCTAACAACAGTAATAAAAAACAGCATATAACAATCCAATATTAAAACAGTTAAAACCCTTATTATAAAACCAAACATACAGACAGACATACCATGCATAAAATTGTAAAGGCCTAGGGGGAAAGAGTATCTCAGTTCCCCCATGCCTGCCAGCAGATGTGGGTTTTTAGAAGTTTACGAAAGGCAAGGAGGGTGGGGGCAATTCTGATCTCTGGGGGGAGTTGGTTCCAGAGGGCCGGGGCCGCCACAGACAAGGCTCTTCCCCTGGGTCCCACCAAGTGACATTGTTTAGTTGACGGGACCCGGAGAAGACCCACTCTGTGGGACCTAACTGGTCGCTGGGATTTGTGCAGCAGAAGGCTGTCCCTGAGATAATCTGGTGTGTGCCTGCATGCCCACACCCATAATACAATGCCCTTCCCCCCCACGCATGTGTACACAGCCCCCCCACAAGCTGTCCCCCCCTATGAAGTCACACAGGCCTCACTGAAGCATCCAGACCTCCGATAGGCCTGTTGGGTCTGTTTTTTGGCCATCCACAGGCTTCGTGGGTATTCTGAAGCCTGGGGAGAGCAAAAACAGCCCCCCACCCTCCATTCCCTCTGGAAGGCTGAAAAGCAGCTGGCCAGCACACAAACATGCTGGATCTGACACAGGTGCCCTCAGATATGGCTCCACAACCCTCAGATATGGCTTCGGCATCACAGCCCTATACCGTTTATTTATTATTTGTATTTATATGCCGCTCAGGACTCAGAGCCATCAAACAAATGGCTGCCCGGTCTCTTCTTTAAAAACCTCTAGTGATGGAGCACCCACAGCTTCTGGAGGCAAGCTGTTCCACTGATTAGTTGTTCTCACTGTTGGGTAATTTCTCCTTATTTCTAGATTGCTCCTCTTCTTTATTATTTTCCATCCATTGCTTCTTGTCCTGCCTTCTGGCGATTTGGAAAATAAATTGACTCCCTCTTCTTTGCAGCAGCCTCTCTGATAGAGGAACACTGCTATCATGTCTCCCCTGGTACTTCTTTCCACCAGGCACCAATGACAAGTGTTATTTATTTATTTATTTTATTGATTGATTGATTCTGTCCATTACACCAGTGTTTCCCAACCTTGGCAATTTGAAGAAATCTGGACTTCAACTCCCAGAATTCCCCAGCCAGCAAATACTGGCTGGGGAATTCTGGGAGTTCAAGTCCAGATTTCTTCAAGTTGCCAAGGTTGGGAAACACTGCATTACACAATGAGGATTATAGTGAGTATACACATAGTAAAATACATAATGAAGGTTATAGAGGAGATACTCATAGTAAAATATATCTAAGAAAGAAAAGAGAAGATATAGGAATAAAATATATCAATGAAAGAACAGAAGAAGAGATATAGGAATAGAAGAATGGCATAGGAGATATAGGAGAGCAATAGGACAGGGGATGGAAGGCACACTAGTGCACTTATGCACACCCCTTTCTGACCTCTTAGGAATCTGGAGAGGTCAACAGTGGATAATCAAAGGATAAAGTGTTGGGGATTTGGGGATGACACTATGGAGTCCAGTAATGAGTTCCACACTTCAGCAACTCGGTTACTGAAGTTGTATTTTTTACAGTCAAGTTTGGAGCGGTTAATATTAAGTTTGAATCTGTTGTGTGCTCTTGTGTTGTTGTGGCTGAAGCTGAAGTAGTCATTGACAGGCAGGACGCTGCAGTATATAATCTTGTGGGCAATACTTAGATCATGTTCAAGGTGTCTTAGTTCTAAGCTTTCTAGACCCAGGATTGAAAGTCTAGTCTTTCAATCTTGTGTGTCCAATCACATTTGGCCAAGAAAGAATTCTATCCTATTCTATCCTACCCCACCCTACCCTATTCTATTCTAGAGGCACCCAATCCTCCTTGTAACTGTTCTTAATATGTTTTAATCGCAAATCCCCTGACCCTCTTGGTTGCTCTTCTCTGCACTCTAGAGCCGTAATGGCGAACCTATGGCCCGGGTGCCACAGGTGTCACGCAGAGCCATATCTGCTAGCACTCAAGCCATTGCCCTAACGCAGCTCCAGTGCGCATGTGGGTGCCCACCAGCTGATTTTTTGGCTTGCACAGGGCGATTTTGGCCCATCACAGCAGGGGAGAGTGTTTTTGCCCTCCCCGATTTCCAAGAAAACTTCTGGAGCCTAGGGAGGGCTAAAAATGAGCCTACTGGGGCCATCGAAAGTCAGAAAATGGGGGAGCGGGGGCCCGTGGGGGCATTGAATATGGGTGTGGGCACGCACATGTGTGCGATAGCGCACACAGGCACTATTTTGGCACCCGAGGAAAAAAAGGTTCGCCATCACTGCTCTAGAGTCTCAACATCATTTTTTATATCGTGGTGACGAAAACTGGATGCAGTACAGTGGTCCCTTAATTTTCGCGGGTTCAAACTTCGCGAAACAGCTATACCACAGTTTTTCAAAAATATTAATAAAAAAATACTTTGCGGGGGTTTTCCCTATACCACGGTTTTTCCAGCCCGATGATGTCATATGTCATCGCCAAACTTTCGTCCACCTTTAACAAATATTTTTTTAAATAAACTTTAATAAATAAACATGGTGAGTAATAATCTAAGTGGTTGCTAAGGGAATGAGAAATTGCAGTTTAGGGGTTTAAAGTGTTAAGGAAAGGCTTGTGATACTGTTCATAGCCAAAAATAGTGTATTTATTCCCACATCTCTACTTCGTGGAAATTCGACTTTCGCGGGCGGTCTCGGAACGCATCCCCCGTGAAAATCGAGGGAACACTGTATTCCAAACGTGGCCTTACCAAGGCTTAATAAAGCAGTGCTAACACTTCGCGTGATCCTCATTCCATCCTTCTTTTTAATGCAGCCTAGGATTGCATTGGCTTTTTTTGGCAGCTGCAGAAGGGTGGGGACTTCTAGAGCTCTTTAGCTTTTAAGGTGGGCAACAAACAGACAGCGAATGAAATACATTGCAATGCAGTACAAATGGAGACCTGGCTTGAAAATCACTCTATGCCAGAAAAATAGTCATTCTTGTCTTATCAAGAATGGCTCAGCGTGCTGAACCTTATTGTTCAATATTTTTTTCCTTTTAAAGAGAAGGACAAATCAGGGATCCTGAAGGCAATCAACAGATGGAGGGGCATTGGAGTGGGAGTGATCAGCCAGGGGGGTTCCAGTATGTTTCCGGAACATTTGCACAAGGCTGTGTTCTATTCGTTACAAGGAATCCGAGAGCAAAGTTTTTACCATGATAAATACCGTGGTGCCTCTAAGGCAGGGGACTCCAAACTTGACCAACTTTAAGACTTGTGGACTTGGACTCTCAGAATTCCTCAGCCATCTAAGTGAATCTACCAGATTCACTTGGCAGTTATCCAACCATCTTTGATATAACCAGATACCCGCTGATCACTTATCGCTCTCCTCTTGAAATGACGATGCACAGATGATTCTAAAGCAAGCTATTTTTTGTTTGCTTGCTTGCTTGCGGATGGTATAATGTGTGAATGCAACATGCTTTATAAACCAACAGATTGTTGGTTTGTATTACTCCAGGCAATAATTTGTTTAATAAAATGTATCTAAAAACAATGCATGAATCTGCTCACAATTTTGTCTGACTCCAGGAAATAATTTATTCACCTAACATCAAAAACGTCATCAAAAAAGCATAACAAAGAATGTTCTTTGATTGGACATGATCGAAACATTTAAATATGTTAAAGGGTTAAATAAAGTTCAGGAGGGAAGTGTTTTTAATAGGAAAGTGAACACAAGAACAAGGGGACACAATCTGAAGTTAGTTGGGGGAAAGATCAAAAGCAACATGAGAAAATATTATTTCCCTGAAAGTGTAGTAGATCCTTGGAACAAACTTCCAGCAGACGTGGTTGGTAAATCCACAGTAACTGAATTTAAACATGCCTGGGATGAACATATATCCATTGTAAGATAAAATACAGGAAATAGTATAAGGGCAGACTAGATGGACCAAGAGGTCTTTTTCTGCCGTCAGTCTTCTATGTTTCTATGTTTCTTTCTGCGCCAACTCAGGAAGCTCAAACTGCCCAAGGATCTGCTGATAGTGTTCTACATAGGAATTATTAAGTCTGTTATCTGCACCTCCATAACTATCTGGTTTGGCTCTGCAACCCAACAAGATCGACACAAACTTCAGAACTGCAGAAAAAACAATTGCTGCCAAGCCAACCTGCCTTCCATTGAGGACCTGTACACTGCACGAGTCAAAAAGAAAGCTGTGAAAATATTTACAGACCCATCATATCCTGGACACAAATTGCTTCAACTCCCACCCTCAAAACGACACTATAGAGCGCTGCACACCAAGACAACTAGACACAAGAACAGTTTTTTCCCTAACGCAATCACTTTGCTAAACAAATAATTCCCTCACCACTGCAAACCATTCACTAAGGCTGTAAACTATTACTATTAATCTTCTCATTGTTCCTATCACCCATCTCCTCCCACTTATGACTGTATGACTGTAACTTGTTGCTTGTATCCTTACGATTTATATTAATATTGATTGTTTCCCGATTGCTTTTTTGTACCCTATTGACAATCATTAAGTGTTGTTCCTCATGATTCTTGACAAATGTACCTTTTATTTTATGCACACACCAAAGACAAATTCCTTGCGCGCCCAATCAAATTCAAAACCAAATTCTAAATATTTTAAATATATATTTAAGAAAAATGCATGAATCTGCTCACCATTTTATTTGAAAACTAAAGGTTTTTCCCCCCAGAAAAATATATATTTCTGCTGAATGAGGATAAATAGAATGCATGTTTAAAATTATGCTTCATGATTCTGTCGTTCAGTTCTTTCTGTGCAGCTGAATAACAGAGTGGTTTCCTTACAAATTTAACCACAAGAGAAATAACCCCCAAATTCGTGGATCGGTGTATCCAATTTTACATACGGCCGTTAAGACCTGTCATCTTTTTGGCAATAACTAAACTACAGATTTCGAAGTAGAAAAAATTGCTGATTGGCTGTATCGTTTAAGCAGCTCCAGAAAATATCTCTCTTCTTGTTATTAAAGATACATTTACGGGATGCCTCATCATGAATTCTAGGGAGATTAAGTGGGAATGGTTTCCGGTATAGATTAATACTCCCAAATTTAGCAGCAATAACAGTACATAATCAAATTAACATTGCAAGAGAAAATATTAAGCATATGAAAGCTATTTCTTCTTTGTTCCATTATTGGGAATGCATTTTCCACATTAAAATTCTGTAATACAAATAATATATTTTAGAAACGCTCTTTAAAAAAAAACCCAGGAGGGAAGATTATACCAATTTCCTGAAAGCTACAAACAGATGCTCAACTTCTGTAGAGATTCTCAATCCTCCAGTTGTCTCAAAAAGGCAACAGGATTAGTGCCGGTGGGGAGGCATTCCTTGAGGAAGAGGAAAAAGACATTTCACTTCTCATGCAAGAAGCTCCATCAGTTTTTGAAGCTTCTTAGATGAGTCTCCAACCTTGGCAACTTTTAAGTCTTGTGGACTTCAACTCCCAGAATTCCTCAGCCAGGGGTTTTTTTCCCTTCCCCAAAGGGGGGAAAAAACAGGCCAGTTGCCTTTTTTTTAATAAAAAAAGCACCATTGAGATACTCAACTTCAACTGAAGGGGTTTAAAGGCAAGTCTGAAGATGTCCACTTTAGGTGTGGTTAGGAGAAGTGCATTCTTCTCAAAGACATCCTCCAGGCTTTTTCGAACTTTGACCTATTCTATCCCTGGAGATCGTTGTTCTTAGCATTTGCCTTGCTAAGTTGCAAGTTAGAGTGGGATGGTGTAGTGGTTAGAGTGCAGCACTGCAGGCTACTTCAGCTAACTGATGTTAGTTCAGCAGTTCAAATCTCACCACCGGCTCACGGTTGACTCAGCCTTCCATCCTTCCGAGGTGGGTCAAATGAGGACCCAGATTGCTACAGGGCAAGAGGCTGATTCTGTAAACTGCTAGAAAGGGCTGTAAAAGTACTATGAAGCCGAATATGAGTCTAAATGCTATTGTTGAGTTCTTCCTCTGCACTACACTCACCTCGTTCTTACAGAAAGGCAAGATACGGACAAGAATTTTCAATTGTTAGCCACTTTTCATCGAGTCAGATGGTGGTTAGATCTGAGAAGTGTGAGTGACCCAAATTAACCTGCTTAAGGGTGGGTTAAAATCTGGTCTGTAAGTGTAGGTCATCAGTGGCAATCAGTGGTGGGATTCAAAAAATAATATATATTTTTTACTACCGGTTCTGTGGGCTTGACAGGAGTTATGTTGCAGATTGCCACAAGAGGGAGCCAGAGTATGGTTCACTCTCTCAGCTACTCTCGGCTATTTCTGTTTTGCCTTTGTGACTATGCTGTAGTAAGAACTGTGTGTTCAAATGATGGTTTATGTATTTGTAAGCTGGACAAGTAAGCTTGTGGGATTGTATATTTATTGTGATGTATTGACTGATTTAACTGTGTGTGATTAGGAATATTCTTGACTAAATAAATAATATTTTATACACTAAATGTATTTGGATTGTATTGCTGAATTATTACTTATACCTCTGGACTATCAGCTGGATATCTGCAAGACCTCCATGTTTTCTCTGTGTACGTGTATCTTTGACCACTCAGAGATAACTCTGCACACTCCTTAACAGTGGGCGTGGCAGGGGAAGGAAGCTGCAAAATCTCCATTCCTTCCTGATCATCTGGGACTCAGGAGGCAGAGAATAGATGGGGTAGGGGGGCAGTCAGAAGTGGTATTTATTTACCAGTTCTCCAAACTAAATGGGAAGTCTTATTATTTTGGGGGGGGGGGAGCAAGGCACAGGGCTCCTCTTGCCGTCTTACCTGATTTCCAGCTCTGTCTCCCTATTCCTAACCGGAAAAAATGGCGAGGACTAGCTGCGCATGTGTTTAAATATTTTCAGAGAAAAGGCTTTTTTCCAGGAGGGGCTAATTTTATTATTATTATTATTATTATTATTATTATTATTATTATTATTATTTATTAGATTTGTATGCCACCCCTCTATGTAGACTCGGGGCGGCTCACAAAAGTGATAAAAACAATACATGGTAACACATCTAATAATTAAAATCTAAAATAACAGTTTTATATTACAAAGTCTAAAAAAAAAAATTTAGTGCATGTGTTCAAAAGCCTGATTGGGCTTATTATCCAGGCAGGTCTTATTTTGGGGGCAACAGGTAGTTGCTAATCCAACACCAGAGCGAAATGGACCTCAGCTCCCTTAGCCAGTGCATGAAACCCAAAGCAAGCAAAAACCAATTACTGTGGAAAGGCTGAGAGATAATATGCAGCCAACAACTGCAGTATTTTTCTTCATTAATCATGACTGCATTCTTCCTCATTAACGCTGGAGATCCAGAAGCATCGGGAGGAGCAAGCAAGAGGCTTAAAATCTCAAGCACAAAAAAATTGTTTTCTCCCCATTGCTTTTGTTTGGGAAGCCTTTAAAAGCAGAACTCAAAGTATTCAAAAAACTGGAATATCTCTGGAGAGAGGAAACATTGGTTCTATTGGCATCATCATGGGTTCTCTACATCACGAGGGTGCAGAGAATTAAAAATTGAAAAAGGACAAGTATACAGATAGTCCTTGACTTACAACAGTTCATTTAGTGACCGTTCAAAGCAGAGATGGGTTCCTCCCGGCCCGGACAGTTCTATGGGACCAAAAGTAATTTGGCAGCTTTGGTCGCTGGAACCGGCTGCGACCAAGGCCTGCCCACCACCGAGCCAGTTCTCTGCATTTTGATCATGGGGGGGGGAAACCGTAAATTGTAAGGTTTCTTTTTTCAGTGCCATTGTAACTGACAAGTCAATGGAAAAGCCCAATTCGCATAACAGCCGTATTACTAAGCACTGCATGATTCACTGAATAACACTGGCTAAAAGGTCATGAAATGCGCACAACTCTCTTAACGATTGTCTTGCTTAGCAACAGAGGTTTGGGGCTCAACTGCAATCGTTAGTGAAAGACTATAATAGAGATCTCCAACCTTGGCAACCCTAAGACAGATTTGCTGGCTGACGAATTCTGGGAGTTGAAGTCTACAAGGCTTAAAGTTGCCTAGGTTGAAGACCCCTGACTTAAGATGATTCTTCTGGCCTCTTCTGACTCTATCATTCATGGCTGGCCGATGAATTCTGGGAGTTGAAGTCCATGAGTCTTAAAGTGGCCTAGGTTGAAGACCCCTGACTTAGATTACCTTTCTGGCCTCTTCCGACTCTATCATTCATGGCTGGCCGAGGAATTCTGGGAGTTGAAGTCCATGAATCTGAAAGTGGCCTAGGTTGAAGACCCCTGACTTAGATTACCCTTCTGGCCTCTTCCAACTCCATCATTCATGGCTGGCCGAGGAATTCTGGGAGTTGAAGTCCATGAGTCTGAAAGTTGCCTAAGTTGGAGACCCCTGACTTAGATGATCCTTCTGGCCTCTTCCGACTCTATCATTCATGGCTGGCCGAGGAATTCCGGGAGTTGAAGTCCATGAGTCTTAAAGTGGCCTAGGTTGAAGACCCTTGACTTAGATTACCCTTCTGGCCTCTTCCAACTCTATCATTCATGGCTGGCTGAGGAATTCTGGGAGTTGGTCCATGAGTCTTAAAATTGCCTAGGTTGGAGACCCCTGACTTAGATGACCCTTCTGGCCTCTTCCAACTCCATCATTCATGGCTGGCTGAGGAACTCTGGGAGTTGGTCCATGAGTCTTAAAATTGCCTAGGTTGGAGACCCCTGACTTAGATGACCCTTCTGGCCTCTTCCAACTCTATCATTCATGGCTGGCTGAGGAATTCTGGGAGTTGGTCCATGAGTCTTAAAATTGCCTAGGTTGGAGACCCCTGACTTAGATGACCCTTCTGGCCTCTTCCAACTCCATCATTCATGGCTGGCTGAGGAACTCTGGGAGTTGGTCCATGAGTCTTAAAATTATCTAGGTTGGAGACCCCCTAACTTAGATGACCCTTCTGGCCTCTTCCAACTTTATCATTCACGGCTGGCTGAAATCGCACCTGCGTCCTTAAGAATTTAAAAATATATATTAGTGATTTGGTTCCAGCTTTTTGTAAGCATTTCTGCCTGGGAGGATAAAAGCCAGAGCTAAGCTGTTCGGGGCGAAAGAGGGAACATGTAAAAGGGCACTGAGAAAAGAGAAAGAGAGGGGGAGAGAGAAGGGGGGGGGAGGACAATCTGGTCTTCTGAAATAAACGAAATAACACTGTCTGCCATAGCAGCCATTTTACGAGAGGAAGCTACATATGCTCCCACCACCCCCAAAGGATCTCTCAGAAATGCCCAGCCTTATGCTTACTTAGAAGACCTCCAACAGAGTCAGACACCCCCCTCATTTTCCTTGCAACTCCTCCAGAAGTCTCTCCGTTGAGGATGGGATGAGTCCCTGGTCTGATATAATAAGGCATCGTTCTCTTTTTTTCCAAACGTAACGGGAATCGCCCGCCCCAGGCCCCGAATCAATTACACGATCCGAAGGGAGACATCTCCGCCGTTATTTTCCTCTTATTCTATCAATCACCTAAGTGTTATTACTACTAAATAATTCACAAAATTAAGACATCAACTGGCATGGCCCCTTCATCAGCACTAAAACCTAAAGCTTTAAAAAGCCGTTTCGGAGAAAAAGACGCCCCGCTAATTATTACAACAGCAATGAGGTTGGAAGAACTCCTTGGTATCGTCTGTGGGTTCATTTTTTTTTTTCCTAATGGCAAAAATACACAAATTGCCGCCTGCAGAGCTGAAAGTTCACGCTCTTAGAAACCCACCAAAATTTTATCAGTTCCTAGAATGTAGAAACTCTCAATTTTATCGGTAATACGTTGTTTGAACCATGTACACTGATATGGCCTATACTGTATATATGTCAGATATGTATATATATATATCGAATGCTGGCTGGGGAATTCTGGGAGTTGAAGTCCAGATATCTTCAAGTTGCCAAGATTGGGAAGCGCTGGGCTAATCAATCAATTAATAATAATAATAATAATAATAATAATAATAATAATAATAATAATAATAATGTAGAAACTCTAAATATCAAAGTGAAATAATTAAATTCATATAGTTATATAAATGGTCCTTGACTTACAACAGTTCAGTTAGTGACTGTTCAAAATTGAACTGAAAAAAGTGGCTTAGGGAAAGCTCGCTTAACGCATGTCTCGCATAGCAACAAAAAAACCTGGGTTTCCACTGGGGTTGTAAGTCGAGGACTACTTGCAATACAATTATACCGGTTTTTAAAAACAAGGATGTCAGTTGCTGATATGCAGAAAAATAAAAATAAACAAGGATGCCCGGGATACGATACAACTCATCTTCCATTACAAGGTGAAAGGATAATTGATAAAACCATCTCACCTACCATTATACGGCACTGAGACAGACAGAAAAGGCGTAAAAAAATCCGAATCAGCAAAGGCAAGCAACATAAGGTTACAAGCTTCCGGTTTAATCATACTGAAAATTCAATCTCTGAAATACTCAAGAGTTTATGCTAAAATTTAGGAAGAGGAACCCTGATTGTCACAGCCGAACAAAGAAATGTAAGGTCCTGCCTTAGACCGAGTTAAATCAATCGTTCATCAGGGCCTGGGGGTGTCTGCACCCTACAAATAACACACCCACCCAACCCATAATTTGTAGATTGCAAAGCACAAGAGCTGGAAGCCAGTTGCTGAACAGCAGCAGAATTGCAACCCAGTTAATCCTGGCAGAACTCTGGAATCAAACTCAGAATTTATTATAAGAAAATATGCAGTTTATTACTGAGTTACAGCCCTCCCCTTAAAGCAGGGGTGAAATGCTCCGGGCTCGCTCGTGCCGGTCAGTCATTGGAGAGCCGGTCGCGAAGAGAGTGTGAGACTCAGCCCACTTGCATGGATGCCACCATTTGGGTTGTTTTACCCTCTCCGCATGCACAGAATGCTTTGCGCATGTGCAGAGGATAAAGGAACCCAAATGGCGGCCTCCAGGAAGGTGGGCGGAGCCTCGCACTCCCTTCGCGACCGGATCTCCGATGACTGACAGGCACGAGCGAACCGGGAGCATTTCACCCCTGCCTTAAAGTTTCACCTAGAAGAAACCCAAAAACCAAGTGCAGAAAGTCTACACACTCTATAAATTGAGATGACTGCAGTGTTGTCCTTCGAGCGTGCACCAGCTCTTTCAGTAAGTAAACAAGCCAAAGATGTAGAAGTCTTTCAACAATGACATGCACGAAGAGGAGGCCAATAACTGAACCGTCAAGACACTTAAGCATTCGATGCAGAGTGCAAGCTTTTACTCATGAGAGGAGATGGGCTGCTAAGATGGAACGGTGACGTGTGTTCGCCGCTGTGGCTCTGACCACTAGCGGAGTCCAGCGCTATTATGCTACTGCACCTGGGCAGGGAGCAAAATCACGCACGGACACGCAAGGGCGCCACAGGCTGCAGTAGCCCAGCTGCAGTAGCATAATTGCGCTGGACTCCGCTAGCATACAGAGCCACGGGGGCGAGCACATGTCACCGTTCCACCTTAGCAGCCCACCTCTGCTCGCAAGCATCTAAGGGCCTTCTCCCCATTCCTGGCAGCCTCTCTCTCTTGAACAAGAAAACAAGCATGTTTACTAGGGCACCCGCACACGTAAAGCATTGCCAAATTCTTCGAGTTCCGTGAACATACTTGTGTCACGTATGGCCCTGACCTGTATATCTGTGTCTTTCACAGGCTCTAGAGGTTCGAATGTTGTCGCAGCACTCAAGCTTTCCAAGCGCTGAGATATGTGGGATATATCGAGCCCTCTGGATCCGAGAAGGACTGACCTGGAAGACAGATTTTTAAAAAGAAAAAAAAAACAGATTAAAGATACAGAAATATTTCATTTTATTCTGTTAAATTTATAGGCCGCCCTTCTCCAAGCGGACTCGGGGCGGCTTACAGGAAGGACACAAATAAATACAATTATGAAAATACAGTGATACCTCGTCTTACAAACTTAATTCGTTCCCTGACCAGGTTCGTAAGATGAAAAGTTTGTAAAATGAACCAATTTTCCCCATAGGAAGCAATGTAAAAGCAAATAATGCGTAAAACCCCATCCCTTTTGCCTTGCACCGCTGGGATGCCCTGCCTCCGGACTTCCGTTGTCAGCCGAAGCACAGGGATTCCCCTGCGGCTCCCCTTGCTGGGATTCAAAGCAGCACCAGCAAAAATGAAAGCTCGGGTTCGTAAGGTGAAAATAGTTCGGAAGAAGAGGCAAAAAAATCTTAAGCACTGGGTTCATATCACGAAAAGTTCGCATGAAGAGGGGTTCATAAGACGAGGTATCACTGTACAATGTAAAAACCCCAATAATAAACATCCATATTTCATGCATTCATAGCTACTGGGCAGAGAAGAGTGTAACACTCAATGGCCCCAAGCATGCCGGCAGAGCCGTGTTTTTAAGACCTTTTGAAAGGACATGAGGGTGGGGGGCCATGCGAATCTCCGGAGGAAGTTGGTTCTATAGAACTGGAGCCACCACAGAGAAGGCCATTCCCTGCAGGCCCACCAGGTGACATTGCTTGGCTGACGGGACCTGGAGAAGGCCGACTCTGTGGGCTCTTATTAGCCGCTGGGATGTATGAGGCAGAAGATGGTCCCGCAGGTAATCTGATCCTATGCCATGTAGGGCTTTATAGATGATAACCAACACCTTGAATTGCGTCCAGAGACCAATAAGAAGCCAGTGCAGGTCATAGAGTGCTGGAGTTACATGAGTCTATCTAGGTACACCTACCCAACATTCTTCAAATAATAAACAGCGTCATTTCTTCCCAAAAGCAAAATTTAAACCTAGAGATTAGCAAAGTAGCCTTTGGCTTACAAACATTGGGAGTGATAAGGGCATTGAAAAGAGTGACCTACAACTGGTCCTCACATCTACGACTGCTGCAGTATCCCCCACGGCCACATGATCAAAATCAGGGCACATATATTTAGGACAGCTGCAGCATCCTGGGATCATATTTGCAAATCTTCCCAGCGAGCTTCCAACCAGCAGAATCAATGCAGGAAACCAGATTCGCTTAACAACTGGACGTTATCCTTTAACAACTCTAATGATTCACTTAACAACCTTGGCAATGATTGGGTGTGAGGTGGCATGATTGGGTGTGACTCACTTAATGACCACCTATCTTAGCAACTTTGGCTCCAATTTGTGGCTGTAAGTAGAAAAAGTAGCTTTTTTCTTTACCTAGGAACGTCTACAAAACCTTGGATTGAAATAAACATTTCAATAAACAACTTTTGCTTGCAGGACCGTCAAGCAACAAAACCCTCAGTTGAACGGTGTTGATAAGACTTCTAAAATATTTTTCAACATCTGCAGATTAACAGCCTGCACATGTTTCCCAAAATGTGACTATACAGTATTTGAGTCGGACATAACATTGTTTCGGCAGCCATCTTCTTTTTCTTTCTTTCTTTCTTTCTTTCTTTCTTTCTTTCTTTCTTTCTCTCTTTCTTTCCTTCCTCCCTCTTCTTTCTTTCCTTCTTTCTTTCTTTCTTTCCTCCTTCCTTCCTTCCTCTTCTTTTTTCCTTCCTTCCTTCCTCTTCTTTCTTTCCTTCTTTCTTTTCCTTTTATTTTCTTTCTTTCTTTCATTCTTTCTTTCTTTCCTTCCTTCTTTCTTGCATTTTCCTTCTACTGATTCCCATTCAATCCAATGAAAGAAAATCTGGTTTAGAAATTATTTCAATCAGGAGAGAACTTCTAAGAAATTTCCCTGAGGGAAATTTGTTGCTCTTTCGCCAACAGCCGAAAAGGATATAAGCTGACATAAACAGAATGATGTAGTGGTGAGAGTTATTTGTCTGTCTGTCTGTCTGTCTGTCTGTCTGTCTAATTGGATTTCTGGGCCGCCCAATGGACTCAGGGTGACTTATATAATAAAATCAATACAAAAATACAAAATGTGTGAGACATTTTGTGAGAGACCCAATATAAAATTTAATATAAATACCCCAAAATTAAAACCATTCAACTTAGAAGAAACCCGTCACACTCATTCACTCGGCCAGAGCAGTATATGGATGCTCAACAGCCCCAGGCCTGCCAGCAGAAGTGTGTTTTTAGAGCCTTACAAAAGGCCAGAAGAGTGGGGGTGGTGTAAATCTCTGGAGGGAGTTGGTTCCAAAGGGCCACCACAGAGAAGGCCCTTCGCCCAGGTCCCGCAGAGACGACACTGCCTGACTGATGGAACCTGGGGAAGGCCGACTCTGTAGGCTCTAACTGGCCCCTGGGATGCGTGAGGCAGTAGACGATCCCGTAAGTAATTTTGTCCTAAGCGATGTAGGGCTTTACAGGTAATAACCAACACTTGAAATTGCGTTCGGAGACCAATCGGTAGCCAATGCACCTCGCAGAGTGATGGTGACACATGGGAATACCACGGAAGGCCCATGATAGCTCATGCAGCTGTGTTTTGGACTAACTGCAGTTTTCGAATGTTCTTTAAAGGCAGCCCCATGTAGAGAGCATTGCAGTAATCAAGCCAAGAGGTGATGAGGGCGTGAGTGACTGTGAGAAGAGACTCCCTCTCCAAATAGGGCTGCAACTGGTGCACAAGGCGAACCTGTGCAAACGCCCCCCTTGCCACAGTTGAGAGGTGTTGTTCTGGGCTCAGCTGTGGATCAAGGAGGACTCCCAAGTTGCAGACCTTCTCTGAGGAGGATAAAGAAGTTGGGGGCTCCAGGAAAAAAATTAAAGTTGGGCACAGCAGAAATGGTACACAGGTTCTCCTCGGTCCTGTTTCTAAGGCAGCCCTGTGGGCCAAAAGTAAGCATCCCGCAGGCTGTGGGCCTTAAGTTTGACACCCCTGCCCGAGTTCTTTCTCCTTTGCTTTGCTCCCCATCAATGCAAACCTAACAGCCACTTACAGAGGTTTTAAGCCAGGCAGGACTTCCAACTTACCATTGCTACTGGTGCTGATGCGCGCATAGCTCCGGGTGACCAGCGAACAAACGTGTGTGTCGGAGCAAGATTTGGCTTCTGCACATGAGCAGGAAGAAAATATTGTGAGAAGATGCATGGGCACGTAAGATTTTGTTGATTTGTAAGCAAAAAGACACGGAAAACCACCAAAATCTCTTTCATGCGCATCCTCTCTCACAAAATTTTGCTTCCTGCACATGCACAGAAGCATAATCTCACGGGGGGACACCCACCCGCTCGCCACCTGGAGCTGTGCATGCATTGCGGTTTTTACCATTACTGTTTTAAGCAACCCGGAGACTTACGCCTTGACGTCTGCTGTTTCTTGTGAGGTGCGGGTCAGGGTCCGGGAACGCAAGCGCTCCCCTGCCTGTTGGATCTCCTGGAGGTTGCGCTCGACGTGAGGAAGCTCCGCGATACCTTCGGTCTCGGCTGCTAGTTGCTCTGCCTGCTGCAGCAGCTCACCAAACCCTTCGGCATCCATCTGCAGGCCTGGATGCTACGCGGGAGGCCTAGAGGAGCAAGCGGAAAGAAGAGGCGTTATGGTCAAGTCAGGTCAGACGGAAAAGACAATCGCTGATCTGCTCTACCTTTTCTAATTGCAGCAAATCCTCAAGTTATGACAATTGGGACCAGAGTTTCCATTGCTAAGGAAGGCAGATGTTATGCCCAATCTGATGAACGTTATTTATTGATTTGATTTGATTTGATTTGATTTGAATGCCATCCTTCTCCGGGGACTAGGGGCGGCTCACAGCATGTCCATAAAACAATATACAAATATGCATATTTATTTATTATTTGGATTTTAAATGTTGAGTAAATTTTGCCCTGTTTCATGACCTTTCGTATTACAGTTGTTAAGTGAATCCCTGCAGTTGTTAAGTTAGAAACATAGTTGTTAAGTGAATCTTGTTTCCCCATTGTCAAGACGGTCGCAAAATGGGATCACATAATCCTGGAACACTGCAACCGTCATAAATATGAGTTAGCTGCCAAGTGCCTGACTTTTGATCACATGCCCATGGGGATGTTGCAAAGGTCCTAAGTGTGAAAAACAGCCATAAGTCACTTTTTTAGTGAATTGTCACTACATAAACAGTTGTTAAGTTGAAGACTACCTGCACATGGTGGGTGTAGTGAATTCATTTGTGGTGGTACTGTCTATCCTATGTTGTTCTACTTAGCTTACCAAGGATAAGGCTACTGTCTACTCTATCAAATTCCTTATTGAAATCAAAGTATAGTGGTACCTCTACCTACGAACTTTTATAGATAAGAACCGGGTGTTCAAGATTTTTTTGCCTCTTCTCAAGAACCATTCTCTACTTACAAACCTGAGCCTCCGAAACTGTAACCAGAAAAGACAGGGAGAAGCCTCCGTGTGGCCTCTCTAGGAATCTCCTGGGAAGAAACAAGGCCGGAAAAGGCAGGGAGAAGCCTCCATGGGGCCTCTCTAGGAATCTCCTGGGAGGAAACAGGGCCGGAAAAGGCGGAGAGACACCTCCATGGGACCTCTCTAGGAATCTCCTGGGAGGAAACAGGGCCTCCACTTTCCCTGTGGTTTCCCCAATCACACGCATTATTTGCTTTTACATTGATTCCTATGGGAAAAATTGCTTCTTCTTACAAACTTTTCTACTTAAGAACCTGGTCACGGAACAAATTCAGTTCGGAAGTAGAGGTACCACTGTATAAGCATATCCAGAGCATTTCCTTGATCCACTAATGGAGCCCCTTTATTGTCAAGGAAGGCAATAAGGTTTGTCTGCTTTTAACAACCCCAATGCTGCATCACCCAGAAACAGAATAGAAAGGATGGAGACCAGCTTCACCAATCAAATTATCTCCCAGGCTGCCAAGAATTTTCTCTACAAGTCTGCTTTGCTGGCATGCAGCCACACTTTAATGAATGGCACTCACAGAAATCCAGCGCCAATGAAGGATCAATGGAAGGAGAGCTACGAACTAAATAATGGAACTGCTCAGGTCTGGATGCAAAGATAAGGCCACCTTATTATATTTTGTGATATTTAAGGTACGTTTCAGAAGTGCACCTAGAAACCATTTGCCACTCAAGGTAAAAGAGAGTTTTGTATTTAAATCTTTAATTCCCCCCAAAATATCCAAAATAGCAATAGGATTTAGGCTTTTGCATGCTCCTTATTATATAAGCAATATATAAATATATTAAGTAAATGACTCAAAAGCAAACTAAGATATATCGGCATGTTATAAAACGGTACAAATTCAAGAGTCAACCGACATTAAAGGTATATAACACAGTGATGGCAAAACTTTTAGACACCAACAGAGGTGGGTTCCTCCCATTTCACGCGAACCAGGAAGGACCTACTGGTGATGTCACAATGATGTCACAGAACCGGTTCTCATTGATGGGCACCACCATCTCTTAATTTGAATTCTTTTTGGATTTTTTTTTTTATTAAGATCCCCCCTCTTGGTTTTTTTTTCTTCTGCGCATGCCCAGAAGCCAAGTTTCTGACACTGTGCATGCTATTGCCATCTTGTTTTTGGCATTTTACTGTTTTCTGATTTTTTTTTTTCATTTTTTGCCACTGCGCATGCACATGTGTGCTTTGCACATGTGCCCGTGAGGCGTGGCCACATGGTGCACGAGGAAGCAAACCGGCAGCAAGGTAAGTTACAACCCACCTCTGGACACAAAGGTGTGAGCACGGGGACCTGCACACATACAAACACACACCATGCATGAACATGAACAAACACATGTGCAAGGGACCGCCTTCTGCTGCACGAATCCCAGCAACCAGTTAGGTCCCACAGAGTGGGTCTTCTCCGGACCCCGTCAACTAAACAATGTCGCTTGGCGGGACCCGGGGAAGAGCCTTCTCTGTGGCGGCCCCGGCCCTCTGCAACCAACTCCCCCCAGAGATTAGAATTGCCCCCACTCTCCTTGCCTTTCGTAAGCTGCTTAAAACCCACCTCTGCCGCCAGGCATGGGGGAATTGAGATACTCTTTCCCCCTAGGCCTTTACAATTTTATGCATGGTATGTCTGTATGTATGTTTGGTTTTTATATAATGGGTTTTTAACTGTTTTTAGTATTGGATTATTATTATATGCTGTTTTATTATTGCTGTTAGCCGCCCCGAGTCTCCGGGGAGGGGCGGCATACAAATCCAATAAATAATAATAATAATAAGTATACGCGTATGTACAGCAGACACCGAAGACCTGCTGACCTGCGGGAGGCAGAGCATCCCAATACCAGGAGCGTGGCAAGTTCTTTTTCTTTCTTGATCTTTTGTTTCATCATTTGCAGGGAAAAAGAAGCTCACAAAAGAAATGCCATGGAGATGTGATCTGGAGCAACGGCGCGCGTGCCAGCAGAGAGGGATCTGCATGCCACTTCTGGCATACGTGCCACAGGTTCACCATCATGGGTATAACAGCTGATTCTGCCTCTTTTTTTAGCACCCACACCTAGGGACTTTTGAGTTTGCTCTACATACGTGAGGGGATGGGGTAGAATTGGTGGGTTTTTCATACAAGTAATCCTCAACTTACAATCATTTGTTTAGTGACTGTTCCAAGTTACAACAGCACTGATAAGGGGACTTATGACTGTTTGTCACATTTACGACCACTGCAGCATCTCTGTGGTCACCCAATCAAAATTCAGACACTTGGTGACTGGCATATATGACGGTAGAATGCTCTAGTGCAGGGGTAGGCAAAGTTGGCTCTTCTGTGACACGTGGACTTTGGCTCCCAGAATTCCTGAGCTAGCATGATTGGCTCAGGAATTCTGGGAGTTGAAGTCCACAAGTCATAGAAGGGCCAACTTTGCCTATCCCTGCAGTGTCATATGGAATGGGGGGGGGGGGGGATAGAAGAGAAGGGAAGAGTGTAGAGTGTAAAGTGTAGAGTAGAGTAGAGTAGAACAGAACAGAACAGAATGGAAGCTGCAAGGGACCTTGGAGGTCATCTAGTCCAGTCCCCTGTTCAAGCTGGAGAACTTATACCACTCCAGACAAGTGACTGTCCAGACTCTTCTTAAAAACCTCCAGTGATGGATCGCGCACCATTTCTGAAGGCAAGCTGATCGACTGGTAAATGATTCTTCCTGTTAGGCAGTTTCTTCTTAATTCCAAGTTACTTCTCTCTTTGATTAGTTTACAACTATTGTTTCTTGTCCAGCCTTCTGGTGCTTTGGAAAATAATTTGACACACACCCCTTCTTTGAAGGCAAACTCACTTAACAATCACATTACTAACTTAATAACAAGGGGACACAATCTAAAGTTAATTGGGGGAAAGATCAAAGGCAACATGAGGAAATATTATTTTACTGAAAGAGTAGTAGATCCTTGGAACAAACTTCCAGCAGACGTGGTTGGTAAATCCACAGTAACCGAATTTAAACATGCCTGGGATAAACATATATCCATTGTAAGATAAAATACAGAAAATAGTATAAGGGCAGACTAGATGGACCATGAGGTCTTTTTCTGCCATCAGTCTTCTATGTTTCTATACTGTATTTCTATGTTTGTGGCAGCCCCTCAAATACTGGAATGCTACTATCATGTTGCCCCCAATTCTTCTTTTTTTAGATTAGCCCAGTGGCTCCCAACCTTTTTATAGCCATGAACCATTTAAGGGTCTTAAAATCATGATTGCCTGCCCCCACCCCACCCCAGCATATAACTCCACTGGAATTACCACTGGACTAACCAAACATTTTGCGACTTTCTGACAAGAAAAGTCCATGGGAAGGCAAATTCACTTAACAATCACATTACTAACTTAATAACAGCAGCAATTCGGTAAACGGTAAACATGACAAGAAATGTCATAAAATGGACCAAAACCCGTTTAACAACTGTCTGCTTAGTAACAGAAATCTGGGTTGTAAGTTGAGGACTATCTGTATTTACCTTTAGGCATCCATGTCTGATCCAGACAGATCAGAAATGTTACAACCTACCTGTTTCTCCGAAAATATGACCGTCTTATATTTTTTTGAACCATGAAATAAGCGCTTGACCTTATTGCCATGAGCTCAAAAGCCCGACTGGGCTTATTCAGGGGATGTCTTATTTTGAAGGAAATAGGAGAGAGAGGGGGAAGGGAGGGGACGAGAGAGGGGGGAATGAATTTCCCTGAAAATAAGACCCTGCCTTATATTTTTTTGAACCCTGAAATAAGCACTTGGCCTTATTGCCAAGCACTCAAAAGCCCAATTGGACTTATTATCAGGGGATGTCCTATTTGGTTTCCATTTCCCAAGTTCCAAAGCTCATTTAAAAGCTAGTTCAGCTATGCCTGAAATTCTTATGATATTTGAGGAAAGACTGGCAGACAAAAAGTTTGGCCAGAAATTTAAGTAATCCAATCACAATTTCTTCTAGAAAATCCGCCAGGGGTTTTCCATTCCAAAATTAACGCTTTTCACATCTATTCCTGCGTAGGAGTCGTTTCAAAGTACGCTCGGGGAAGAAGCCGCTGTGCCGAACAAGCAGCAATCTGCTAAGTGCTTTAAAAGCCAAATTTACGAGGCTTTTATTTTCACCAAGCCAGCCTCCTAACAGCGCCATAGATTTACTTTTTTCCCCTTCCGATTCCCCGCTGTCTTCTCGGCGATGTTTTATTGTCATGTGAAGTTGGGTCTAATTTGACAAATCTTGAAGAATTCCCAAGGCGTTCCAGCCAGCCTCTCTCCTCCATTGTGTTTTGGAAAACATTGCACGAGTAGATTGGGAACCGCGCAAGCATATTTGACAAGTCAGACAAAAGTGGTAAGCGATGGGTATAAAACTCCTTTTTAACAACAACATTCCTTCACATCCAAAAAAACGAACAAGCGTTGGGAATGAATGTGGTGGAATCTGGCAGCTGAGCTGCAGGAAAGAAACCAAGAAGGGATCCTCCCTAAATGTTCGCAGTATTTATCTGAGAGTTATGCAGAGTGTGCTTTAGTCTGGCAAGATTCCGGTCTGTGGGTGAATGGCAAGAAAGAAACTTCTCCGAGAAGTTTAACTGTGTTGTTCTTAGTTTTGGGTGCCTATTTAATCTAGATTTAGGGACAATGTTTTCTGGATCTCTTTCTTCCATACCAAGTCTGCGTTCTGCGTTCTCAAGTCCGATGTGCACGGCTTGGTTTTTACAACGAAGGATTTGAACTTACAACGGCAACTGGAAAAGGTGACATGATCGTTTTTCACACTTATGACCATTGGAGCATCCCCAGGGTCACGTAATCAAAATTCAGACGCTTAGCAACGGATTCATATTTATGACCATTGCAATGTCCCAGGGTCACGAAATCCTCTTTTGCATCCTTCTGGCAAGCAAAATCAATGGGGAAGTCAGATAAAAATAGCATTTAAATGTTTGTTTGTTTGTTTGTTTGTTTGTTTATTTATTTATTTATTGGATTTGTATGCCGCCCCTCTCCGCAGACTCGGGGCGGCTAACAACAGTAATAAAACAGCATATAACAATAATCCAATACTAAAAACAGTTAAAAACCCATTATTATAAAAACCAGTCATACATACAGACATACCATGCATAAAATTGTAAAGGCCTAGGGGCAAAGCGTATCTTAATTCCCCCATGCCTGGCGACAGAGGTGGGTTTTAAGCAGCTTACGAAAGGCAAGGAGGATGGGGGCAATTCTAATCTCTGGGGGGAATTGGTTCCAGACGGCCGGGGCCGCCACAGAGAAGGCTCTTCCCCTGGGCCCCGCCAAGCAACATTGTTATACCACTTCCCAGTGCTTTATAGCCCTCTCTAAGCAGTTTACAGAGAGTCAGCCTATTTGTCCCCAACAATCTGGGTCTTCATTTTATCCACCTCGGAAGGATGTAAAGCTGAGTCAATCTTGAACCTACTGAGATTTGATCTGCCAAACTGCTGGCAGCCAGTGATCAGCAGAAGTAGCTTGCAGTACTGCACTCTAACCACTACACCACCGAGGCTCTTGGCAACTGGGTTACTAACTGAACAACTGCAGCGATTCACTTAACGACTAAGGCAAGAAAGTGTTAAAATGGGGCAAAACTCAATTAACAACTGTCTCAGCAACAGAAATTTTGGGCTCAATTCAGGTCAACACACACACACGCACACACACATTAAGCAAATAATGTTTAGGTAAACACAAACATGAAACTGTCGATAATATATTTGTATCTCAAACTCAAGAGGATTTTCTTCAGCTTTCCACCCAAAATTTGCATAGCAAAGATATGTGGCCAGGAGCATAGGAGCCCAAAGCTCATTGTTGTAACAGCAAACCACAGGAATGGTCGAAAAGTCATCTGCTAAAGATAATGGATATTACTGCAATAAATGTAAAAACAGCTCTGTATCTCTGGTTGGCACGGCCCTTCCCTGGCAGGGAACTCTATAGAAATCTGCCATCTGCTTACTGGGTCCAGTACATCTATGTGCTGGATAATAAAGAGTCGGAAGGGATTTTGGAGGTCTTCCAGTCCAACCCTCGCCCGAATGGAAGACCCTCCACCTTTTCAGAAAAATGGATGTCCAATCTCTTTTTGAAAGCCTCCAGTGTTGGAGCACCCACAACTTCCGAAGGCAAGTTGTTCTATTGGTTGACGGCTCTCACCATTAAGAAATTTCTCCTTAGTCCTAGGTTTGCTTCTCTCCTTGGTTAGTTGCCATCCATTGTTTCTCGTTTTGCCTTTTGATGTTTTGGATAATAGTTTGACCCCTTTGTCTCTGTAGAAGCCCCTCAAATAACAGTGTTTCAATATCTCAGGGGTTGCCACAAAGAAGAGGGAGTCAAACTATTCTCCAAAGCCCCTGAGGGTAGAACAAGAAACAATGAATGGAAATTAAACAAGGAGAAATTTCCTGACAGTTAGAACAATTAATCAGTGAAACATCTTGCCTCCAGAAGTTGGGAATGGAAGCTTTTACTAGAAAGCTTTCACTGGAAACATTGGAAGCTTTTAAGAAGATGTTGGATAACCATTTGTCTGAATTGGTGTAGGGTTTGCAGCCTAAGCAGCGGGTTGGACTAGAAGACCTCCAAGATCCCTTCCAACTCTGTTGTTGTTATTATTATGATGATTATTATGATTTTTATTATTGTATTTCTTCACCCAAAGCACAGCTGAGCAGTTCCTCAGCTGTTTTTCAGGCTGAAACACCTTCCGAGTATGCGCAAAAGTAAATGCACACCAGGGGATGCCCGCCTTTGCACAAAACGTCGTAATGTGAACCAGTGATGAAGGTAAGCGGAACTCACCCCTGGACCGGACATACCCAATGCCAGCAACTGTTCAGCCCCCGCTAATCAGTTTTGTTGCTCTTCTCTGCACTCTTTTGCCAGAACCTCAGAATGTTTTCCATATTGCGGGGAACAGAAGCGGGGTCTCACTAAAGCAGTGTTTCCCAACCTTGGCAACTTGAAGATATCTGGACTTCAACTCTCAGAATTCCCCAGCCAGCATTCGCTGGCTGGGGAATTCTGGGAGTTGAAGTCCAAATATCTTCAAGTTGCCAAGGTTGGGAAACACTGCACTAAAGCTTCATAAAATGGTACTTTACAAAGAACCTCTTTTGGACTTTTAAGGGAACGTACACGGCTTATGTTGCGCAAACTAAAAAAGCCCTCTGTTTTCCGCGACAGGTTATTTTGTTCAAGGGGGAAGGCAAAACATAGTATTCCTTCCCAGAACTGTCACACAGACATCCAACTGCAAAGATCAGGCCGGCGCCAAGTTAACGGAGATCGCATGAATCTTCCCCTCAAGGCAAGCCAGCATCCTTTGAAGCATTAACCACCACCAGCCTTCGATAAGCCAATAAACAGCATGTGCGGTGGAGACAGAAAGCCAGGGAGGCGAGCCCAGCCATGGAGAAAAAAGCGTTTTTATGCCCTGCAATGCAGTAAAGTTCAGCGTCTCCGTGGCAAGCCGCTTCCCCTCCTCTGGCAAAGAGCAACAGCCTCTGCTGGCAGGCAGTGTCCAAAGCAGCTCCGATTAAGGTTGCGCCTGCCAATTTTGGAAGCAGCAGTGCGTCTCTGTGACTGCAAGAATGGCAGATGCCGCTTTGATCCGATTCGTTCTCTTTTTATTTTATTTTGTTTTTATTTTTTCATTCCCTGCCACCGTGCTGGAACGACAGCGGCTCCACAGCAGCAAACTTTGCATCAAGCAAGAGAAGACAACAGACAGCAACCCCAAAAAAAGGCACAAGGACAGCGCACACTTCGGGGTGTGCTTCTGCCGGGGCTGTGCTTCTGCCGGGGCTGTGCTTCTGCCGGGGCTGTGCTTCTGCTGGGGCTGTGCTTCTGCCGGGGCAGTTCCTCGCTGGCTTTTTTAAAAAGGCCCCCCTGGGAAACGGCTGCAAATTGGCCAAATTACAGTGGAAGCTGGAACGATTAAGCCAGCAAATGTCAAGATTTGGGATTTGGGAGACTGTAGGGTAGCTGAGACTCGGCTGCCTGCACACTGATCCAACTGCAGTTGGATTTGCAACTGCTTTGTTTAGCGACCGCATATATACATTCCCGTGAAGTTCCAAAGCGGGACTTTGCAAAAGTACCCCTTTGCAGAGACTTGACTTAGTAAGGCCACACTTTGAATACAGGTAGTCCTCTGCTTACAACTACAATTGAGCGCAGAATTTAGGTTGGTAAGTGAGAAAAATTTGTAAGGGCGACCTTTGCCCCATGTTATGACTGTTTTGGAACGTTAAGCAGATCACTGCAGTTGTTAAATGAGGCAAGTGGTTGTTAAGTGAATCTGGCTTGCCCATTGACCAGAAGGTTACAAAAAAGGGATCACACAACCGTCATAAATGTGAGTCAGCTGTCAAGCATCTGAATGTAAATGCTGCAAATGTTGTTAAGTGTGAAAAACTTTTTTCAGTGCCCTTGTAACTTCAAACAGTGACTAAGCAAACTGTTATAAGTTGAGGACTGCCTTTACAAGTGATCAAAATTCAGATACATTGGTACCTCTACCTACAAACGCCTCTACTTATGAACATTTCTAGATAAGAACCAGGTGTTCAATTTTTTTTTGCCTCTTCTCAAGAACCATTTTCCACTTACAAACCCAAACCTCAAAAACTGTAACCGAAAAAGGCAGGGAGAAACCTCCATGGGGCCTCTCTAGGAATCTCCTGGCAGGAAACAGGGCCGGAAAAGGCAGGGAGAAGCCTCCGTGGGGCCTCTCTAGGAATCTCCTGGGAGGAAACAGGGCCGGAAAAGGCAGGGAGAAGCCTCCGTGGGGCCTCTCTAGGAATCTCCTGGGAGGAAACAGGGCCGGAAAAGGCAGGGAGAAACCTCCATGGGGCCTCTCTAGGAATCTCCTGGGAGAAAACGGGGCCTCCACCCTCCCTGTGGTTTCCCCAACCACACACATTATTTGCTTTTACATTGATTCCTATGGGGAAAATTTCTTCTTCTTAGAAACTTTTCTACTTAAGAACCTGGTCACAGAACGAATTCAGTTCAGAAGTAGAGGTACCACTGTATTTGGTAACTGACTCGTATTTATGATGGTTGCAATGTCCCGGGATCATGTGATCACCTTTTGCAACCTTCTGACAAGTTAATGGGGAAGCCAGATTCACTTAACAACCGGGTTACTACCTTAACAACTTCAGTGATTCACTTAACAACTGTGGCAAATAAAAAAAGTTGTAAAATGGGGCAAAAGATCACTTAAGAAATATTTTGCTTAGCAACAGTGGGTTTTGGCTCAACTGTGGTTGTAACTCAAGGCCTGCCAGTATTTATATAAAAAATAAAGGGGGGGATAATAAACAAACAGAAATCAATTAAAATTAGTTTTCATGGTGGGCTTTTAATCATAAAAAAATAACTAGTCAAGCCTGTAACCTGTATCCAACACAAAATAAAGATAAATTTTGGCAAACACAATGTTGTATTTTAACAGCGGATTATCATTATATTGTAGAGTACTTTAGGTCAATAACATATTAGTTGGCACATCAGTCTATGAACAGGCAAACTGCAGGAGATTTAATTCAGGCACCAAATCGGGACAGGGAGCATTGAACTAATAACCTTTTTTTTAATGCATTGTGTTCCTAGCAAGCAGGATCAGGTTCCATAAATACACAAATATAAATTAACTCAAAGGCTCACCAAGTTCTGAGATGGAGTCAAGGTTTTTTTTTTTAAAGTGTTCTAGGAGAGAATGATTTAAGGAGTGGGTCATTGCTGGCTTCCCCCATATGTCTGTTTAATTGACTATCCTTCTTCGAGGTTTATTGAGCCTATCTAAAAGCTTTCTATCAGCATAGGTTGTTATTGTGTTGTCAATTGAAAACAAGCAGAAAATTATTTTGTCACTGTTTGATTCTTTGTAACCAAATTTCAACCCAATAATCTCCAGCAGCCTGAAAAGGCAGAATTAAATCACTTTTCAATGTAAATTAGTATTTTAGGATGCCCTTCTGCCCTCAGGTACACTTGGAAGCAAAATTAAAATGGACAGAGCAGCAATACAATCAACATCCTCAGAACATTTTATGCGCATCCCACAATTATCCCACCTCCTGCTTTATCTGTAGTATTGGAAACATGATTCATGAGGAAAGAGTAATAGAATTAAATTGTTAGTATAAATCAAATGAAAACTCTTGATTGCAGTCATTAAAGCAGCACAGAGAAATCGGTGTGGCAAATATTCAAAACTAAATTGACACCGTCCGGGTAGTTAAGAAGAATATATTCAAACAATTTTGTCTTTAAAAAATTACTTAAATAAAAGAAAATGATTGGGTTACTATAAATAAAAAGTTGGTTTGAACTTTGGAGATTACTTGCTTCCAAAGTACATCTACCTCTTATTTTAAAATAACAGAGTTCATAACTGTGTATCATGGAGTCTCCAAATATATTTATATGTAAACTTCTTCATATATTAGTTTAGGAGGGGTGCCCAAGATACCACATTTTTCAGAGTATAAGATGCACCTTTTTGTCCCCTAAAAGAGGCTGACAATTTGGGTGCGTCTTATACTCCAAATGTAGCTTTTCCAAAGCCCTTTTTTCCCAGCACTAACGAGATGCTAACGATCTTCCCGGCTTGCAGGGTTTTTTCATTCCTACTCCCTCCAAATAATTTTTTTTCCAGCCCTAAGTCTTTGCAGGCTTGTTTTCATCGCTGTTCCCTCCTAAAAAGGTATTTTTCCCAGCCCTAACCAGGGATAAAATGATGTGCTGAAGCTGACCAGATTAAGGACATTAGCCACATGAATTCCTGGTAGGTAGATTTTTTCCCCCTATTTTCCTCCCCCCAAACTAAGGTTTGTCTTATATAGTGCACTTTATATTCTGAAAAATACAGTACTTTTCACATAAATTCTGAAGTCAGAAACCCGAGACCCAATATTATTTTCCAGCTTTGTAACGTCACTCGAAATATAAATTACAGGGAAACAATGGTGGAAGTAGAGTATTATCTTGATTTAATGCTTGCAAGCACCAGTCTGTCATGTGAGAAATAAGATGCTGATCTAAGATGGCTTTTGATCTCATCCAGTAGGTCTGTTATTACGTGCAGGGGAGCAGGAAGGCCGTACCACATTCTCAACTGATTCTTTGATGTTAGGATAACATGTTGTCTTCCACGAGACTAAACAATAAACCTGGGCATGGATTGGTGAGCATATTCCTAGAAATGCACAGAACTACAAGCAGCTATATTAATTAGATCAGATTAGATTAGACAAAGTTGGAAGGGGCCTTGCAGATCATCTAGTCCAATCCCCTCCCCCCCAATCCAAATAGGAGGCCCTGCACCCTACAGATGTTAAGTGTGAATGTGAACTGAGCTGGATATCAGCTACCTGGGCATGTGCAGCCTATGAGTTTCCAACCTGTAAAAATGGAATTGCTATTACTTTTTGAACAGGGTACCAATCACTGCTCAAACCTGCATGACGGTACTAGAAATGCCATTACCTACTTGAAAATGCCTCACTTCCCCATCAAAGACCAGAATCTATTTGTTAGGAAAGCTCCAAAGAGCCAATTCTTTTAAACAGGTTTTTTTTTAAGTTATGTAGGGCTTAAAATTTTTTGATATGCGTCAGTATAAGATTTAAAATAACAGAAATATTTTATCTATAATACAATTTATGATAATTGAACCCAAAATTTACCATATTTTTCAGAATATAAAATGTACACCCCCCCCCCCCATAACTAAGCTGAAAATTTGGGTGTGTCTTATACTTTGAAGGTAGTTTTTCTTCCCAGCCCTAGTGAGGTGCTAACGATCTTTCTGGCTTGCAGGATTTTTTTCATTCCTACTCCCTCTGAAAGTTTTTTTCCAGCCCTAAGTCTTTGCAGGCTTGTTTTCATTTCTACTTGCTCCGAAAAAGGGTTTTTTTCAGTCCTAACCAAGGGATAAAATAATGTGCTGAAGCTGACCAGACTAAGGACACTAGCCAGATGAATACCTGGTAGGCAGATTTTTATCCCTATTTTCCTCCCTCAAAACTAAGGTGCGTCTTATGTTCTGAAAAATACGGTATGTTGCTAGGCAAAACAGTTTTTAAATGAGTTTTGCCCATTTTATGACTTTTCTTGCCACTGTTGTTACGTGAATCACAGCAGTTAAATTGGTAATGCCATTGTTAAGTGAATCAGGCTTCTCCCATGGACTTGCTTGTCAGAAGAAGGGGGTCACATGACACCGGAACACTGCCATGGTCATAAGTAGGGGTTAGTTGCCAAGTACCTGAATGTTGATCATGTGAACACGGAGATGCTGCAACGATCATTAAGTGTGAAAAACGATCACAAGTCACTTTTTTCACTGCCGTTGTTACTTTGAGCAGTCAGTAAAGGAACCGTTGTAAGTCAAGGACTCTCTGTGTAAAGCATGTTGACTTGAAAAAAGGCAGGAATGAATTAGGAAAAGGAGGGCGTGGTGACGCAGCCGACAAATTCAGTTTCTATTGTTTCCAGAGAACATTTTCCTCTTGTCTTAATGGCTGTTTATTCCCCCAGCTGATCGAGAAATGCAGCCCCCTCTTTGAAAGGGACAGCTTTCAAATATTTTCCAGACCATCAGTGCAGAGACTTGGAATCTTTACAATGAGGTGGGGGGGGGGCAGTTTACTGCATTCAAGAGACTGCAGACAGACTCTTGATGCGAGTTCAGCCTAGGGAAGATTAGCAGAGTCATCAGGCCAGGAGATTTGAGGAAAACCGCAGCAGCAGAGAGAGAGAGAGAGAAGGGCAGAGAAAGAAAGAACCCGAATGCCAATCGAAATACGGATCCAAAATCTGAGTAAAGCTAGGTTGTTTGGGGGGGGGGGGGGGTTATTTAATTTATTTATTTTTTTAAAGACGATCTGTCACTAATTGTTGCATGCATCCAGCCAGTGATGCTAAATCTTCTTTTTGCTCAGGTGCCAAAAGGGAGTATGCATGCATGGTAGTGTTCATGTGTGCAGCTACACCCATAATGCAATGACCTCCCCTCATGCATCTAAGCACAATCCCCCGCTGCTGCTCCGCGCATGTGCGCAACCCTCACTGAAGCCTCTGGACTTCCAGTATGTCCTTTGGGCCGTTTTTGTCCATCCAAAGGCTTTAGGAAAGCCTCCAGAGCCTGTGAATGATAAAAAATGGGCCCAATGGGCCTGCCGGTAACTCAGAAATGTTTCTGGTAGGCCCGTTGGGCCATTTTTCACCCTCTCCAGACTTTAGAAGGCTTTTCTTGAAGCCTGTGGATAGGAAAAAAATGGCCCACGTTCACTCTGGTAGTCCCGTGGGTCCATTTTTCACCACCAACAGGCTCCAGAGGCTTTCCTGAAGCCTGGGGAGGCCATTTTTGCCCTCCCCCCAGTCCTCCTGAAGGCCAAAAATCAGTTGGCCAGGTGCGCACATGCATGCTGGAACCGACATAGGGCAATGCCTCCATGCCCCCCGATATGGCTTCGCATGCCACCTGTGGCACATGTGTCATAGGTTCGCCATCAAAGCTCTAGCACAAAATTATTCATTGGAGCGTTCCTAAAAAAACAAAAAAATAAACTGGCTTTTATTTACCGATTAGGACTTCTGTAAATCATGGCATGCACAGAAGCACAATTCAAGATGAGACCGCCCATGAACCAGCACTGACAGAACCAGTTCCGTGATGTTTACTAACGGTTCTAAAGAACTGCTTAAAACTGGTAGGAACCCACCTCTGACACATACCAACCAACCAACCAACCAGTTTGCCATGATGAAAAAGGAAGATAGACATTCTATTAAGCACTACGTATTCCCCACACAATTTAGGATTCATCAGGGTTCAGCTCTGCAATGCAGGCCTACCTAGTGGACACGTATTGCCAGCGGTCGATGCGTATTTGCAATGCAAACAAGCCCAAGCAGTTTTTTTTTAAATGTAACTCAAATGCGTAGCCCAGTGCCTGGGAAGAAGAAAAATGGCCCATTGGTCCCATGTGCTAATTTCTGAAGCTGCACAGAAAGAAGGAAAATAGTGTTGATCCCATGTACTGTTTTCTGAAACTCTGCATCTCCTAACCACGGAGGTCTTCATGCATTAATAAGAGCAAATCTATATTCTTTACAGTCCAAGAGAATTCAAATAAAAACAATGTTAATTGTTCTAAAAACAATGTTAAAAGCTTCTTAATGAATAAAGTGGGCAATATTAGACAACAAAGGCATGTGAACAGAAAGAACCCAGCTCTCGCAGAGAAACAATCCTATCAAAATATTGGAAAATGAATTTTTTATTCCAGCAATCATCACAATGTACAAAACATATTTCTGCAAAAATGTTTTATGAAGGTCTTCTGGTATAGAAGAAAATTATCAGTTCAGTTTCTATCACATATCCGTACATTGTACGACTTTCCCACCCATACTCAAAAACCTCCAAAATCCTGAACTTGGTTAGAATGAACAATGTCTCTCCCAGAATCACATTGGGAGGTTTCAACCTATAAAGATGGACTTTACCCAGGTGATACTACTTCAAAATCTCGATCATTTTAGCACCTTTAGGATGCTGTATTCTCACAACATTCAGAACCACAAATCAGCCAACCACATTTAAGGCTAACCACTCTACCAATCCAATCTGCATAGTTCATTTATGGATCATTTTATTCTGTTAACTCACAAAAAGTGGAGTCATTGCATCAATTATTAATTACATTAGTTGTGTGTTGTACACAAAAATTCTGGCTCTCAAGGCTCAACTTCACCAGTACAGTATGGGGGAAAGTATTCTATGCATGGTATGTATGTATGTATGTTTGGTTTTTTATATTAATGGGTTTTTTATTGTTTCTAACATCAGAGTACTATTGTACACTGCTTTATTGTTGCTGTTAGCTGCCCCGAGTCTCCGGAGAGGGGCGGCATACAAATCCAATAAATAAATAAATAAATACCAAATTGGAGAGGCTTAGCCCTGATCCAGTCTTTTTTAAAGTTCTTTTCCAAAATGAACATTAAGTTTATAGGGGTCTGCAGATTTGCAGTGTAGTCCTTATTCATTAGGCAGATGTTTAGGACTGAAACATAAATGAAATCATACACACATTTACCAGGCTAGCTAGAAAATGAAGGCTAGCTAGAAAAACTATACATTCAAAGAAGCATAGCAATTATTCTATTCTTACATGTCATAATTATCCCATCAATACTGTCAAACTATTAAGTCTGCACTATTATTACTAATAGTTTTTTCATCATTCCTATCACCCATCTCCAACCATTTATGACTGTAAGACTGTAATTTGTTGCTGGTATCCTTAAGATTTTTATTAATACTGATTGTTCCCTGATTGCTTATTTGACCCCTATGACAATCATTAACTGTTGTACCTCACGATTCTTGACAAATGTATATATACCAGAGGTCTTCAACTTGGCAATTTTAAGACTTGTGGACTTCAACTCCCAGAATTCTCCAGCCAGTCCACAAGTCTTAAAAGTTGCCATGTTTGGAGACTCCTGATATATACAGTGGCCTGATTTGTCGGTACAAATCAAGGCGACATATAAACACCGATAGTGGATACCAACTTAAATTAGAATTTGTGGAAATCCAGGGAGCAGAGGTCCACCAATTACAATACTGTATACTTAAGGATTCTATAGCACAAACCTATGGATCAGAAAAGAGGTTCACTGAATTTAATGGGACTTGGACCCAAAATAATACTATCATAGCCAATAACAGCAGAATGGACCTATAAGGTAAGGATGTTTTTCTTCGAAATCACAGTTTCTCAAATTTGGCAATTTTCAAACACGCAGACTTCAACTCCCAGAATTCCCCAACTATGCTATGCTGGCTGGGAAATTCCGGAAATTAACAATTCACATGTCTTAAGTAAATGTTTGTAAAAAAAATAAAGATGGAGAATAATTAAAAGAAGTAAGATGACATAAACAAACTTTAATAGAGGAGATAATACGAAGGGAATTGAAGAGATGGGTTTTAAATAAAATCGAATGTAAACTGTGGATATCTAGCACCGCAAAATAAACTAAGAGAAAAAGGGCAGGCTGTCAAGATCGACAGCATGTTTCTGGTTTTTCCATTTTGTGTGTGTGTGTGTGTGTGTTTTCTCTTTCCTGTTTTTTCTTTCCTTTTTTATTTTTTGTTTGCCTTTCTGTTTAGACCTGCTGGATGTCATTATGGTTATGATCTAGAATTACTATGTAAATGTATATAAATTTAAATGTAAGAATACATTTAAATGTATTCTTTTAAGTGTATATTTTTTAGTATATAGTTTTATGTAAGATTTCTAACATGTTGTAAGCTGCCCCGAGTCGCCAAAGGGCGGCATAGAAATCAAATAAATAAATAAATGCATAAACTTAATACAATTTTTTTAAAAGGCAATTCACATATCTTAAATTTGCCAAGTTTGATAAAGGATGTTTTAAATGCTACTTAGCCAGAGGACAAAAGTCAGGCGAAATATTAGCCCAAATTAAAACCTCCATTCCCGGGTACCAGGAAAGGTCCCCTCCCTGCTTCTGGGATTCCCAAGAGAAAAAAGCCTCTGGGGGTGTCGGGCATCTGCTTTGGCGTGAGGAGGGGTCCCAGCAAAATTAAAAAGCGGGGCTGCTTGTTCGTGTGGCAGGCAAAATCCAACCCACGCCGCCTTTTTCCTCCATATGCTTTTTTTTTTGGACTTCACATCCCAGAATTCCCTGCAGGGCTCAGCCATTGACTTTGCCGCCTATTGAATTCTGGGAGTTGAAGTCCAAAAGAAGCTGCCTCGCAGAAAGGAAAATAAAAACGGACACACACACCCAAGGGACGCCTCGAGCTAGGGCATTCCGGGAAGCCCGAGGGAAGATGAGCCAACAGGCTCGCCGAAAAAGCCGCGTGTTCTAAACCTCGGCGTGGCCACACTTACCGTGCCCCTCGTTCCGCCGGCGGCGCTCTCACGTCGACAGCGCGCAGCTGCCCGCCGCGCGCGACTATTGGTGGAGAATCCGGCTTCTCCCATCAGCCCTTGCGGAGGCGCGCCAAGCGGGCCCCGCTCACGCCCTTATGACGTTGGAGAAGAAGGGGTGGCGGGGGAAAAATAGGGCGCAGGAATAATACGAAATAAAAATGAGACTGGTTTAACATGGGGAATGCTTGGTTTTTCGTTCTTTCCTTCACGTGGATCTTTCTTTCGCGTTCTTATCCCGGCGTAGGGGCAGAATGAGATCTGGGTGGCGGCCGTGAGACGCTTCTCTAAATCACGGCTAAGCAAGTCTTCGTTGCTATGGAAACAGAAGGCCGTACAATTTCCAATGCGGTGGCCAGGAAAAATCCAGGGGTGGGGGGGAGGAAGGGAGCGGGGTGGTAAATGGTGAAAAACTCATCTGCAAAAAAGGAAGAATAAAACTTGCATTGAAGTCAGACCAAAAATGTACAGTCCCCTCACGTCCTGGATATAAATTGTTTCAACTCCCACCCTCAAAACGATGCCATTGCTTTGGAGCACTGCACACTAGAACAACTAGACACAAGAACAGCTTTTTCCTGAACACCATCACTTTGCTAAACAAATAATTCCCTCACCATTGTCAAGCTATTTCCTAAGTCTGCTCTGCATTATTATTAATCTTATCATTCCCATCATCCATCTCCCACAAATGACTCTATGACTGTAACTTACAATTCTTTGTTTAGAAAGCTTAGAACTACCTCGTCTCAAACACAATCTAAGCATAGCCCATAAAATCATCTACAACATCCTTCCTGTCAACGACTACTTCAGCTTCAACTAAAACAACACACGAGCACACAACAGATGCAAACCACTAAAGTAAACTACTCTAGTGTTTCTCTTATTACTAGTATCATGTATATAAACTGAAGGGCTACCAAATTTTGTACTACCACACTGTGGGCGTAGCTTATGCATTTTATTTCAACATCTTTCAGTGCAAATTGGGTGTTCTAGGGTGGAGCTCCATTTTTGCTACCCCACTGTGTCCCATCTCGTCCCCTGGTCCGGGCAGCAAAGCGAGCGAGTTAGAGGAGGGGATGGGAAGGAAGAGGAAGCAGGTAGCAGCAGCAGCAACAGCCTTTCAGTCAAATGAGCGAGAGGTTCCCCCCTCTTGCCTGCCTGGGTTTCTCTCTCTGGTGCAGTGTATGAGAGGCAGCTGTGCGCCGGGTGTATGGGAGGCGTGTGCTCCTCACCGCCGCAGAATCCCTTTTTTTTTAAGCCTTAAAGTTTTTGATTTTTTGATTCCCCTCACCTCACCTTCTTTCTTCGGCAGCGACTGTTCTCCTCTTCTTCCTCCTCCTCCTGCCCAAATCCCAAGCTTTTATTTCTTTCCTAATGGGCTTGCATGCATTATTTGCTTTTACATTGATTCCTATGGGGAAAATTGCTTCTACTTACAAACGTTTCTACTTAAGAACCTGATCACGGAATGAATTAAGTTCTTAAGTAGAGGTACCACTGTATATAGATCTATAAAGATATAGAGGAGATATAGAGTCCTTGAGTAGTGGGCGGCATATAAATTAGATAAAAAATTAAACAAATAAATCTGTACAGAACTATATAGATCTATACTACTTTAGATCAGTTAATTTCAACAATGACAATACTACATAAAACATAATAAAATTCTCTAACAACTTATCTAGTATTAGTATTGTACCAATACCCACTGTCTTCTACATGTTTGACAAATAAAATAAGTAAGTTAAGTAAGTAAGGGGCGGGCATAAGTGCACTAGGGTGCCTCCCGTCCCCTGTCCAATTATTTCTCCTATATCTCATATTTCTTTTCTTCCTCTCATGTATCCCTATATCTCCTCCTCTATCCTCCATTGATGTATTGTACTTTATTCTTATATCTTCACTCCTATCCTATCCTTTTCTTCTTTCTTTCTTTCTTTCTTTCTTTCTTTCTTTCTTTCTTTCTTTCTTTCCTCTCTGATATATATTACCACATGGTTAATCTCATTAACCTTCATTATGTATTGGACAAAATAAATAAATAAATAGTTTAGGATTCAAGCAAGAGAGCGGTGGGGGCAAGGCCTGTTGCAGCTCCACACCCTGTGGACTTCAACTCCCAGAATCTTTCAGCTAGCAAACCTGGCTCAGGAATTCTGGGATTTGGAGTCCGCAAGTCTTTAAAAAGCCCCGAGGGTTGATTGGCATCGAAGCTTCGTTGAGCGCAGCGACTCATCCAAAGCAGACAGGCCGAATCGCCCCGAAAGGCGGCGAGAGGGCGCTCCAGGGCCGGGCTCAGGCGGGGCGGGGCTACAGCGGGTCCTCCTGAGTCGCTGGGAGGTAGGCGAGCGCCCGGTCGGTCGGCCGGCCCACTCAGCCTGGCGGAGGAAGAGCCGCGGCGCAGAGGAGCCCCGGTCTCGCCATGCCCTACGCCAACCAGCCCACGGTGCGCATCACGGAGCTGAGCGACGACAACGTCAAGTTCATCATCGAGAACACCGACCTGGCGTGAGCAGGGGCCCGGGAGAGGCTTTTCTCACACGCGTGGCCCTCGCTGGCCCAAACACTGGGGGGTCGGGGGGGGGGGGTCTGCACGATCAGCCAGCCTGGACACGCGGGTTTTTTCCAGTCCCACGTGGGGAAGTGCAGCCAAGGCCAGCCGGTCTGGACATGCGGGTCTTCCCACCAGCACCTGTGCAGGGGGGGAGGGGGGAGGAGATCCAGCTATGGACAGCTGGACACGCGTGGGGGGATACATCATGGGTGGAAGGGAGACACGTGGGTTTTCCTCCCTTCCCTCCCACCGGGGCCTGGGAACATCCAGCGTGGGATGGAAGGGAGATCCGTGGGGTACAAGCAGCGTGGGGTGGAAGGGAAATCCGTGGGGTGGGAGAATGCAGGTCTTCCTCCTCCCAACCTGTGCTGGGGATGGGGAAATCCAGCCACAGACACCTGGTCAGGACACACGGATCATTCCCACTCCCACCTGTGTGTAATTAATTTAATTAATTTAATTAATTTAATTTAATTAATTCGATTTATAGGCCACCCCGTCTCCTGTGGACTGAGGGCGGTGTACAATAAAAGCAATATAACTCCAAAATTAAAAAACATTCATAGATCAATCATTCATTACTTCAGGGCAGATCTGCGTGTTACTGCTCAAAAGCCGCAGGCCTGGCGGCAAAGCCATGTTTTTAAGGCCTTTTGAAAGGCCAGGAAGGTGGGGGCAGTGCAAATCTCCGGGGGGGGGGGGGGAGTTGGTTCCAGACAGCCGGAGCCACCATAGAGAAGGTTCTTCCCCATGGTCCCGCCAGCCAGCATTGCTTAGTCGACGGGACCCGAAGGAGGCCGACTTTGTGGGATCTGACCTAATTATTACAACTATGGCAATTTAAGTGCTATAAATATTGTGGTGGTTTTTTTAATTCCAGAGTTGCAAATTCCATCAGGAGAGTATTCATTGCAGAAGTTCCTATCATAGGTAATACCCCCAACATTTGTCACATTCTCTCATTTGTTCACTTCCTTTTTGCATTCATTTGGGAAGAAAATTCCTTGTGTGTTTTGTTTTTCTTTTGTTTTCAGCTGTAGACTGGGTTCAGATTGATGCCAATTCGTCAGTGCTACACGATGAGTTCATCGCGCACCGATTAGGTAGGTAGTCATAAAAAAGAAGGGAAAAAATCTTTTTTTTCCCTTGTACATTTTTTTAAAAAATTATTTTCAGAAAATGAAAAATGAAAGAAAAAATGTACAAAAACAAAACGGAAGAAAAAAGCATCTGTAGGAATTCTTTAAATCCGTACTGGCAATTTTTAAGATATATGGACTTTAACTCCCAGAATTCCCCACCCAGCTCTGCTAATTCTGAGAGTTGAAGTCCACATACCCTATTTTTTTGGAGTTTAATCTGCACCTTCCCCATCATTTCCAAAAGAGACTGAAAATTTGGGTGCGTAGCTTTCCTTCAGCCCTAACAAGGTGCTAACAAGTGGTCTTCTCTGCTTTGCTAGCTATAGGCTAGCTTTTTTTATAGTTTTTATTCGTTTTCATATTTTCACATCGTAACATTTTCAAGTCATCTACATACATACATTGGTATTATTGCTTATGTAATTTATATATTATACATTGTTTTCCCTTGTTGCCTTCCACATTTATCTCCCATTAACTTTTACTCTTTTTTTTGTCCATTCGTACCATTTAATCCATATATTACGATACTCTCAGCCCTTTTGACCATTCAGCTCCATCGTTTAATCTGCCCATCTCAGCACATTTAATAATTTCCTTTTCCAAAGTATCTGGGAGTCATTCCAACGTTGTGTTAGGTGATTCTTGCCACTGTCCCAATGTGTAACATTAAATACTTGGAATTTTGGGGGTATTGCTTCTTAACAATTCCTAACAAAAAAGAGTTCAGGTGTATATTCAATTGTTATACCTATTATTTCTTGCATCCATTTATGGATTTTCCTCCAGTATCGTTTAGCTTTGGGACGCATCCACCACATATAAATGACTTTGCCTGCTTTTTTCACTGCTGCTCCCTCTGACAATAGGATTCTATGCTTTAGAAGCCTTTTTTCAGCCTTAACAAGGTGCTAACCATTGAACCTTGCTTTGCTAGCAAGCAATCTTCTGCCTTTTTTTTTCAGCCCTAACAAGGTGCTAACGAGTGAAGCTTCTTTCCTTTGCCTACTTTTCTCACTATTTCTCTCTCTGAAAAAGAAGTGATTAGAAACTGTTTTTTATTCCCTACCAGGGGATAAAAAAACAAGCACATGGGCTCAAAACTAGCAAACTAATGTGCTGAAGCTGACCAGACTAGCGGGACGAAGACCTGATGAGCAGATTATTTTTTCCCCTATTTTTCTCCCCAAATCTAAGGCGCATCATATACTCCAAAAAAATGTGATACCTTATAGTTGGCAAGGTTGAGAAACACTGGTCTAGATTAAATTAGAATTATTGCTATTTACATATGACCTGCCAGATAAAAAGTCACCTCTACCGTCAGGCATGGGGGAATTGAGGCATTCCCCCTCCCTCCCCCCCGGCCTATATAATTTATGTATGGTGTGTCTGTGTGTATGTCTGGTTTAATAATGGGTGGGTTTTTTTAATGTTTTTTAAATTTATTAGATTTGTTATGAATTGTTTTATTGTTGCTGTGAGCCGCCCCGAGTCTACGGAGAGGGGCAGCATACAAATCTAATGAATAATAATAATAATAATAATAATAATAATAATAATAATAATAATAATAATAATAATTCTGACTGGATTTGAACTTTTGGACTATTTTTCATCCTCAATTTCTCCCCTTAGGTCTGATCCCACTGACCAGTGATGGTGTGGTTGATAAACTGCAATATTCCAGGGTGAGTCTAACTAAGCCAGCAATAAATTTATATTTTTGGAGGATCATTATGAGGAGGGAGTTAAAGGTGGAGGATCACAGTTCCTGTTTCAAAGCTGTGAGTCGGTTGTAAATCACGTGAGCCTGGGGATGTGAGAACGGTCGTAAGTGTGAAAAATATTCATGTCCATTTCTTCAGTGCCATGGTAACTTTGAACAATCATTAAGTGAACTGTTGTAAGTCAAGGACTACCTATATTTTGCTCCACTTATAGAGGGCATCTGACCAGGAGTGGTGCGGTGTGGTCTAGAGGTGGAGCTCTTGCCTCACAGTCAGGAGGCTGTGAGTTTGATCCTAGGTAGAGACAGATATTTCTCTCTCTCTGGGCACAGTGAGAATATTTCTGCTGAGCAAAATTCCATATTGACGACAGGAAGGGCATCCGGCCATTAAAACATTCTGCTAATTCCATTCATTTGCCCAGACTTCACCCTGCACCCTATTTTTATGTATATTAATTGGATTAATTGTGCTATTGTGTCTTTGTATATGCTGTGAGCCGCTCCGAGTCCTCGGAGAGGAGCGGCATACAAATCCTAATTAATTAATTGATTGATTAATTAATTAATTGATGATAGAGGGCATCTGATCATGGCCAGTGCAAATTCAGTCCAGTGTTTGGCTTAGTTGATTCCCTAGGTGGAGTTGAGCACCAGAAGGACCAGTATTGGGTTCCTACTGGTATGGGCCACTCTATAGTGTGGTAGGCAAAATGGAGATGTGCACACAACTCTGGGTGACCAGCAGGGTGGCCGCACCCCTACGAGCTTTGGCTTCTGTGCATGCGCAGGAAGTAAAATCTTGCGCAAGGATGCTCACACACGTGAGATTTCAACGATTTTCATCTATTTCTTTGCTTCTGCACATGCGCAGAAGCAAAAATTGGCGCAATCTCATGTGCACGAACATCCTCAAGCAAGATTTCACTCCATGAGCAGAAGCCAAATATCACACGGGTGCGCCTGCCTACCCGCCGGTCAGCTGAGGCTGTGCACACAACCGCACCGGTAGCAGTAGTGGCAAGGAACCCTTGCCTGAGAAGCACCTCTCATCTTTCCTGCCTCCCCTATTTACCAGGACTGCAACTGTGATGAATTTTGTCCCGATTGTTCGGTGGAGTTCTCCCTCGATGTCCGGTGTAACGAAGACCAGACGCGGCATGTCACATCTCGGGACCTGATCTCCAACAACTCCCAAGTTATACCGGTCAGTGTCCTGTTTCCAGTCCCAAAGGGACTACAGTATTTACAAACTCTAGAGCAGGAGTCCCCAACATTTCCAAGTTTAAGACTTGTGGACTTCAACTCCCAGAGTTCCTCAGCCAGCCATGAATGATAGAGTTGGAAGAGGCCAGAAGGGTCTCAAAATGGGTGAACAATGCAGTCAGGCAGTGGGGAAAGCGAGTAGAATGCTTGGCTGCATAGCTAGAGGTATAACAAGCAGGAAGAGGGAGGTTGTGATCCCGCTGTATAGAGCGCTGGTGAGACCACATTTGGAATACTGTGTTCAGTTCTGGAGACCTCACCTACAAAAAGATATTGATAAAATTGAAGGGGTCCAAAGATGGGCTACAAAAATGGTGGGAGGTCTTAAGTATAAACCTTATCAGGAAAGACTTAATGAACTCAATCTGTATAGTCTGGAGGACAGAAGGGAAAGGGGGGACATGATCGAAACATTTAAATATGTTAAAGGGTTAAATAAGGTTCAAGAGGGATGTGTTTTTTAATAGGAAAGTGAACACAAGAACAAGGGGACACAATCTGAGGTTAGGTTGGGGGAAAGATCAGAAGCAACGTGAGAAAATATTATTTTACTGAAAGTAGTAGATGCTTGGAAGAAACTTCCAGCAGACGTGATTGGTAAATCGACAGTAACTGAATTTAAACATGCCTGGGATAAACATATATCCATCCTAAGATAAAATAAAGGAAATAATATAAGGCCAGACTAGATGGGCCATGAGGTCTCTTTCTGCCGTCAATCTTCTATGTTTCTATTTTAGCCAGGGGTCTCCAATCTAGGCAACTTTAAGACTTGTGGACTTCAACTCCCAGAATTCCTCAGCCATCAAAGCTGGTTGAGGAATTCTGGGAGTTGAAGTCCACAAGCCTTAAAGTAGCCAAGGTTGGAGACCCCTGCTTTAGAAGTTATTCAAGGTGGCAAACTGTTAGAATAATCGTCGTCCTTATTTTTCTCCACAACAACCACCAGATGAGGTGGTTCAGGCTGGTTTTCATGCCCGAGGAACTAGAATTCACAGTCTCCTGATGATTGCTCTATAGTCACCAGTCAGCTTTCATACCCAATGCAGGACTAGAACTCACTGTCTTCTGGTCATTGGGTCAAAGTCACTCAACTGGCTTTTACGTCTAAGGCGGGACTAAAAGTCACCGTTGCCTAGTGAGTGGGCCAAAGTCACCCAGCTGGTCTGAGACAAAGACTAGAACTCACTGTCTCCTGGTTTCTAAACCAGCACCTTAATTACCAGGCCAAACTGCTTGCAACTCCTGCATTTAAACTGTAGTCCCTGTAGTCTCACCCAAGGCGGGACTAGAACTCACCATTTCCCAGGACTCAGGAATTCTGGGAGTTGAAGTCCACAAGTCTTAAAATTCACAGAGACCCCTGCTCTAGAGAGCTGCTTCTACCGAAGGACAGATCATGTTATTTGTCGATTTATTGTGGTCATCAGCCCATAACCGTATTCAAAATTCATGAGTTGAACTGTCGGAGCTTGCTACAGCTTTTCAGCTTTGGGTCCGTTTTTTTAAAGTAAAATTGGTCCTGGTCTTCATTTGTTGATAACGGTATCATTCACTAGAAGTCAATTGAATTATAACAGTTCAAAGCCAAAATGAAGAGATCCCCCCCCCCCCCCAATTAATTTTCCTTCCTTAGTCCCTTCCCATTGCTTGTCTCTCATTGTCCAATCAATTTTAAAAGAGAAGTTTTGGAAACAGTCACTCCACGTATGCAGGGACATGACCCTGGAAACTTTGTAGATCCTCCAGGAGAAATCTTCAATTCAGTATCATTTTCCTCCAAGCCTCTCTCCTCCCTTCCAGCCTTCCCTGCCCTTCATGGCAGACTGACAGTTCTGGCACAACTGCCAATATTGTCCTGAAGAGGAGAAGCCCCCATTCCTTGTCCTACCTTTCCTTTGTCCTCTGCAGGTAACATCCAGGAGAAGGGATAATGACCCCAATGACTACGTTGAACCAGACGGTAGGTTCGCAAACATGGCTGGGCTGGGGGATTCTGGGAATTGAAGTCCAGAAGTCTTAAAGTTGCCAAGTTTGAAGAGACCCCTGCTTTAGGGAAGGAGGAGCATTCTGGCTGATCTATGATCCATCACTTGAGTAGCACATACCACAGCTATACTTAGTCCATTGGCATTGGATAGCTGTAATATGTTTGGGTAGATGGCGGAGGTGAAGATCAAGGATGGAGAAGACTTTCCTGACCCAAACATCCAACATCTTGCTTTATAGCAATAGTACTTAGACTTATGTAGCGCTTCACAGCGCTTTGCAGCCCTCTCTAAGCAGTTTACAGAGTCAGCCTGCTGCCCCCAACAATCTGGGTCCTCAGTTTACCCACCTTGGAAGGATGGAAGGCTGAATCAACCTTGAGCTGGCCAGGTTCAAAGTCCAGGCTGTGGGCAGAGTTAGCCTGCAATACTGCATTCTGCATTTACGGGTGCCCATCATGATTTTGATAAGCCTCCAGTCCAACAAGACACACCATTGTTGTTGTTCTCTTTTTTTTTAGACATCCTGATTGTGAAGTTGCGGAAAGGCCAAGAGCTAAGGCTCCGGGCCTACGCCACGAAGGGTTTTGGCAAGGAGCACGCCAAGTGGAACCCCACGGCAGGCGTGGCCTTTGAGTATGACCCAGACAACGCCCTGCGTCATACAGTCTACCCCAAGCCTGAGGAATGGTAGGTGTTTTGACCCGGTTCCCCAAACACAACAAACCCTCTGAAGATTCCTTTATTAGGAGGGCCGGCAGCCCCGACAAAATGCTTCTCTCTCACTGCAGGCTAACAGGTCCCTCCGGCAGGGACATGAATATTATTATTATTATTATTATTATTATTATTATTATTATTTATTAGATTTGTATGCCACCCCTCTCCGAAGACTCGGGGCGGCTAATAACAATATAAAAAGACAATGTAAACAAATCTAATATTAAAAACAATCTAAAAAAACCCAATTTAAAGAACCACTCATACATACAAGCATACCATGTATAAATTTTATAAGCCTAGGGGGAAGTGAAATTTCAATTCCCCCATGCCTGACGACAGACAGGGTTTTAAGGAGCTTGCGAAAGGCAAGGAGAGTGGGGGCAACTCTGATATCTGGGGGGAGCTGGTTCCAGAGGGTCGGGGCCGCCACAGAGAAGGCTCTTCTCCTGGGTCCCGCCAAATGACATTGCTTAGTTGACGGGACACGGAGAAGGCCAACACTGTGGGACCTAACCGGTCGCTGGGATTCGTGTGTCAGAAGGCGGTCCCGGAGATATTCTGGTCCAATGCCATGAAGGGCTTTATAGGTCATAACCAACACTTTGAATTGTGACCGGAAATTGATCAGCAACCAATGCAGACTGCGGAGTGTTGGTGTAACATGGGCACAACTTTTCAATTCCCAGTTCTCTGACACATCCATTCATCTCTGCCCTCTATCTCCAGGCTTGGGGTGGGGCTTTGCTAGCAGCGGTGGCTCTTCTGTCCCAAGGACTGGCCCATAGATTTCCACTGCTCTCCTCTCCTCTGACTTCATGATTGCATGATTGTTTCTTAATAAGGGTTTTAAATATTGTTTTTAATATTGGATTGCATTTTGTATTGTCTGTTGTCCTCGGAGAGGGGCGGCATACAAATCTAATAAATGATTATTACATTATTAATTATTATTAATTCTGCGCATCTATGTATCAGGAACTGGACTCAGCTATTCCTCCTCTTCTTCATCAGCCGCCTCCAGACCTGGGGGCTGCTGACGCTCCATCTGAGGGCTGACATCTATGTCTCTCTCTCTGCCAGCTCCATGCCCTCTTCCCCACACCCCCTTGGAGCTCTCAGGTTGCCTTGATGCTGACCCTGACTCCCCATATCTCCTTCTCCTTTGATTCAGCTGCTGGAGGGGCTGACAGGCCACAACAGTAGGTTTCGGTTAGCTCCACAATTGATAGAGTTTTCAGTTAAGACAGGTAGAGGAAAAAGGATGCTGTGCTAGGAGGAGGCTCTATGGTGGAGGAACCGGACATCCGGTCGACTCCAGAATTGAACAGGGGGGCTTCCGGTGAGGACCTATGTGGCTCACTGAGAGTTTAAGGTTGCCGACCACTGCTCTAAGGTCATTTTGTGATCAGTGGTAGCATCTCACCTCCTTGAGTTCTGACCCTTTTTTTAATTGCCTTTGATCTTTTTTCAAGCACCAGGGTATGGATATTTTAACTTCACACATCAACATCAACTCTTGTGTTTATATCTAGGCCGAAGAGCGAATATTCTGAAATGGAGGAAGAGGACTCCCAGGCACCCTATGATCCTAACGGGAAGCCAGAAAGGTGAGGGATCAGGTACCCGAACTAGATTTTTCTCCAGCTGGAACTCAGCGGGTTGGATAAGACTACACAGGCAGTCCTTGACTTACAAGCGTTCACTTGGTGACCGTGGAAAGTTACCACCGACTTTGCTGGGGCTGTGTATGAGCTGGAGTTGAAATTATAATGGTCTGCAATGGTCAACAACGCTTTCCCCAAAAACCAGCATTTACTTCCAGTTTTTGTAAAAACGCCTCCATAGCAAACCATTGTTCACTTAACAACTACACATAAGTCGCATAACCACTGCAATAATAGTCATAAAATTGGATTGATAATGTTGACCCAGTTTAAAATGGTATGAGTTATAACTCTGATAGTCATGTCTCGCTACAGTTGTAACTCAAGGATTGCCTATGCTCTAAACAGCTCATTAGGGCAATGGCATTCTCTGATTTCCCTTGAAATAATACAGTATTTGGTTCACACTTCAGTTTTAACCCATGTTTTGTTTTAATCCTGGTTTGTTGAACACCATAATTAATGATGCAGAGTAGAATGAGAATACGATACAGTACAGTAGAAAATACGGAATGGAATAGAATAGAAAACAGAACAGAATAGATAGTAGAACAGAAATGATATAACAGGATGGAATAGAATAGGAGAACGATAGAATAGAATATAGAATACAATACAAAATAAAATAGAACAGAACAGAATAGTAGAACAGAAAGAATAGAACAGAACAGAATAGAATAACAGAAAAAATAGAATAGAGAACAAAAAGAATAGAATACACAACAGAAAGAATAAATAGAATAAAAATCTTGTCATTTTAAATATATACTCATCAGCATACGTTAAAATACAATTTTGTTGCATTCAGCTCTCAAAAGATAACCATTATGCATATGCCCACATACACACACGTGTATGACGGAGGGAAATATCAGTCTAGTTCAGATGTCAGGTGGGAAAAGAAGCCTGTAATTTAGAAGCCACATGGCCGAAAGAACAAAGCTGTTAACAGAGTCTAGCAGTCCTGCTCTGGACTCTTCGGAACCTCCTCCCAGAGAGAATACCAGAATAATGGATCAATTGCCAGGAGCCCCCACTCAGGGTCCATTCAGGGGTACATCCGTGCAATAATTACACTAACAGAATCACAGATTATGAACCCAAAGCGCTAGGCTTGAATTGTGGGTTAAATGAAGCCCCTGCAATCTTTTTTTATCCCTACTCAGGTTTTACTACAATGTGGAGTCTTGCGGTTCTCTGCGGCCCGAGACTATTGTTCTCTCCGCCTTATCTGGGTTAAAGAAGAAGTTGAGCGACCTCCAAACCCAGCTGAGTCAAGTGATCCAGAACGAAGTGCTGACTATCAATTGATCCTAGTTGACAGCTTGGAAGAACCCTTGATATCTGGGAATTGGTTAAAGGCTGAACAGGAACTATTCTGCCTCCAAATCAGATACCCGTTGGTATTTTTCTCTCGCTAACTTTGGGTCAAAACAGGCTTCCTTCCAAATCGGTGTGTGTGTGTGTGACTTCAAATCCCAGAATTCCGTAGCCAGAATGCCTAGACTGCAACTCCACGTTGGCTGAGGAATGCTAGGAGTTGAAATTGCGTACATCTTAAAAGTTGCTGAAGTTGAGAAATCCTCTAAAAATATTGACCTTAGGCCAGTATTTTGTTGGAATTACATTGAGCATTCTCTAACAAAATATTGGCCTTTAGGGCAGCCATTCCGGCTGTGGAATTCTGGAATTGAAGTCCACAGATTTTAAATATTGAGAAGGTTTGACCCCCTTGCCTTGGGATGTAAGAATATGCAGCTTGAGAATAAAACCACTAAGTTGATCCCTCGTTTCCTGTTTTTAGTCTCTTGAGATCTTGAGTAAAAGATCTCCAGTTTGAAGAAAGTCCATGTTTCAACCGTTGTGTGTTTATACTTCATAAAAATAAATTCTGCTTTGAAAAAGAGGTATCTGCATTTTTATTTTTAATTTTCCTTGCAGCTCAGAACATACTCCAGAGTTTGATAGAATCAGTGCAAGGATATAGAATATCTTCCCTATCAATTAGACTTTAAATAAAAGTGTTTCTTTTCCTCAGCCTCAATTTTGATACGAAGCAGAGGAGATTGTTTTGTGGATGAAGTAAAACCATAGGACAGTGATGGCGAACCTTTTTTTCCTCGGGTGCCAAAAACGTGTGCGTGCACACTATCACACATTCGCGAGTGCCCATTCCCATAATTCAATGCCTGGGGAGGGCGAAAATGGCCTCGCCCGCCTCTCTGGAGGCCGAAAACGGCTCATTTCCCCACTTCTGGTAGGCCTGGTGGGCCCATTTTTCATCCTCCATAGGCTCCAGGGGACAATGGACATTTTGCCTCCGCCACTTGGCCTCAGCTCGCTCTTCTCCAGCCTTTCTTCTCTGACGATTGGCTACTTTCTCTCTCGCCGAAAGGCCCCTTCTGTCACCAGTTCCGCTAAGTGTTGCCATCTCCTGGGAGAGGAAAGGCAGACTAGACAGGGAGTCCTTGACTTACAACAGCTCATTTAAGGACCATTCCAAGTCACACCGGCACTGGGGGGAAAAATTGACAATTTTCCACATGACTGGTTGTGGCATCCCCATGATCAAGGATCAAAATTCAAATGCTTAGCAACTTATGACAGATGCATTGTTCCAGGTGGTGGGATCCCGTTTTGTGACCTTCTGACCAGCAAAGTCAACGGGGAAGTCAGATTCACTTAACAGCCGTGTGGCTGACTGAATGGCTGCAGGGATTCACTTAACAAATGTGGCAAGGACGGTTGCAAAATGGGGCAACGTTCACTGAACAACTGTGTCACTTAGGAACAGAAAATGTGGTGCTGTGGGGAACTGGGGGAGAGGATTGTATGGAGCTGGGGAGATAACAGTCTTCGAGAGTCAAGGCCACGCTGCCCTGTCCCTGGAGGGGTGTGACTGGGAAGCCTCTCCAGTTGGGACGGTGCTTTGATTGGACCATGCGATGATGGACGTGGGAGTGCTAGGAATGGGACAGGGACTTTCTTTTAGGGGGGGGATGTCAGCCTCTGCATTATTCTTCATACCTTCACTGCATTAGGAAACTGGTAGGGGGAGGCATTTGGGATTTGGGGGGGGAAGCATACTGGAGGAGCCCATGGGGGTTTTGATTTTGTATGAGAAAGAGAAAGGAGGAGGGAGAGTTGCAGCCTGGCACAGACGCCCAGAGCAGACCTGCTTATCACCAACTCAAGGTTAACGGCCTGTGCATTCCAGAAGCGTGACATGGGGGGAGGCTTGAGGTTACTTTTGTAATAGGTATCTTTTTTCTTCAGACTTTGCTTTGCCCCTACGACCCTCTCTAAGTGACCCCAATTCGGTTCTCTCAAACTGACACAAAGCAACGGAGAAGACACTCATGTCCACTGATGAACCAATCATGCAGATAAGTAATAAGTACAGTAATAAGTGTGTATTCCTTTAAATATTTTAGGAAGGAAGCATCCAGTGAAGGGCTAACCAAAATTTTATTATCACAAGAGTAGCAAAAATTTGCCCAAATCTGAAAAGTGAATGTTGGAAATGTAAATCAACATGTGGCACTTGCATGGTAGATGTGTCCAGAAACAAAAAAAGTTTTGGATTAAGATTCAAAATTGGTTAAAACAGATATTAGAGTATGAATTAGAATTAAAACCCGAGACTTATCTTTTAGGAATAATTAGAGGGCAACATGAGAAGGCCAACTATTATTTAATAATACATATATTAACTGCGGCTGGACTGGTTTTCACTCAAAATTGTAAAAAAGAAAATGTACCATCTGATGATATGGTAATTAGGAAAATACTAGAATGCGCAAAATGAAGTAAACTTACACTAGAGTTACAGAACAAACAGGAAAAGGAATACTATGTTGTGTGGGGTAAACTGTATAACTGGACGGATGGAAAGAAAGGAACAGGATAATTGTAAATTAAAACGCACCCAGCTGCAAACGCACTTCCAGAATCTGCAAGACGAAAATCAGCTGGCCAGCACACACATGAGTGCTAGAGCTGAACTAGGGCAATGGCTCATGTGCCAGCAGATATGGCTTTGAGTGCCGCCTGTGGCACCCGTGTCACTGGTTCACCATCACTGCCATAGGACAAGCTAGGAATTAGGACAGGCTACTTAACAACCATTCAATTAAGCACCATTTCAATGGCACTGAATCGAAATCAGAATAGGGCTTCAATGGACCTTGGAGGTGTTGTAGTCCAGACCTCTGCTCAAGCAGGAGATCCTATACCCATGATGGAAAACATATGGCAGGCCTTGCACCAGCCGTCGCACCAGCCCGGCTGCACTGCACATGCGCATGTGCCTCCCGGCAGCTGGCTAATGTTCAGGTCTCTGCTGCGCATGTAGGGGAATGGGGTATATGCAGGGGATGCGCACACAGGTGGGGGATTGGGGCGCATGCACAGGGGGCTTGGATTGCATGTTAAGGGGTTCGCCCAGTGTCCCTGCAACCCGTTTTGATTTCCATGTTGGTGCATTGGACCAACCTGGAATTATTATTATTATTATTATTGTTATTTATTAGATTTGTATGCCGCCCCTCTCCGTAGACTCGGGGCGGCTCACAGCAATAACAAGAACAATATACGGTAACAAATCTAATAATTAAAAAACTAAATAATTTTAAAAACTAAAAAAACCCTTATTTAAAATAAAACATACACTCAAACATACCATGCATAAAATATATAGGCCGGGGGAGAAGTCTCAATTCCCCCATGCCTGATGGCAAAGGTGGGTCTTAAGAAGTTTATGCAAGGCAAGGAGGGTGGGGGCAGTTCTAATCTCCGGGGGGGAGCTGATTCCACAAATGGGCAAAGGGGGTGGGGCATGTGCAGGGAAGACACCCATATATGGGTGGGAGAACATTGCATTAGGGGTGCGGGCGCTTTCGGCACACAACAACAAAAAAGGTCAGCCATAAGTTAGTAATATATAGAACAAACTTAACAACTGCAGCGATCCAGGCTCTGTAACACTTTCTGATAAGAAGAGCTGGGGTGGCACAGCAGGTCGAGTGCAGTACTGCAGGCCACTGAAGCTGACTGTAGATCTGTGGGTCAGCAGTTCAAATCTCATCACTGGCTCAAGGTTGACTCAGCCTTCCATCCTTCTGAGGTGGGTAATATGAGGACTTGGATTGTAGGAGCAATATGCTGGCTCTGTTAAAAAGTGCTATTGCTAACATGTTGTAAGCCGCCCTGAATCTAAGGAAAAGGGCGGCATAAAAATCGAATGAATAAATAAATAAGTGGTTTGGGGTACAGAGGAAAAAGTCTCGGCATCACAGCCATAACCGATCTCTGTTGGTGACAGGCCCAGCGGTACTTTGGATAGTGATGTACACAAAACTGGCATGATAGAAGGAACCACTAGGTGGCACCAGGCACTTATGGATGGAAATAATGTCTTCAGTCTATAGCAGGACTTGGACATCTAGCAATAAGTAGTGATGTTCATCCATCGTGTTTGACATCTAATCGGTTGTGGGCTGTACATGATGTGTCCGCAGGTGGCTGGTCAGGCCTATACGGACACAAAATGTTCTGCCACATGTTGGGCAGACGTGCGTAGGCATCATTATTGCAGCATTTGCAGCTCTGGCTTTGCGGACTGCTCGCTTCTCTTTTGTTATGAATGTTCTTCTGTCCTCAGATGTCTGGCAGCCTTGGTGGATTTCCCAGGAGGTGGTGTCAATATTGAGGGATGAAGGAGGCTTTCGACCTGTTTTTGTAACATTTCCTATGTCCCACATGTGATCGCTTTCCTTGAGACAGTTCACCATAAAGGGGCTGTTTAGGGATGCGATGGTCTGCCACCCTAGCCACATGGCCTGCCCAGTGTGTCTCGGCTTTCTTCAGCAGGGTGGGAATTGATGGCAGGCCTCCTCTGGAGAGGACCTCAGGGTCAGGCACCTTATCCTGCCACCGGATCCTCAGAATTCTACAAAGGCAGGTCACCTGGAAGTGGTTCAATTGCCTAGCTGGCTGGGGAATTCTGGGAGTTGAAGTCCAAATATCTTCAAGTTGCCAAGGTTGGGAAACACTGGCCTAGCATGTCTCCTGTATACAGTCCAAGTCTCACTGGCATACAACATGTAGCAAGGCTTATTCCACATCGGTTCCACACCTTGGCCATTAGTCTGACAAATGCAGAGCTTGCCTTGGTGATTCTGCAGTTGACCTCAATGTCAATTGTCACGGCAAGAGAGAGGGTGGAAGGGCCGATAAGTAGCAGTGAGACTGCCAAAGACACAAGTCTGCGAGTCTGCCCCGAGTCTGCGGAGAGAGGTGGCATACAAATCTAAATAATAAATTAAATAAATAAATAAATAAATGACCTGCAGTTTCTCCTGGTCTATCTAGGGTCGCAACTGGTGGACAAGGCGCACTTGCGCAAAAGCCCCCCCCTCCAGCCACAGCTGAGAGATGTTGCTCTAGCCTTCAGCTGAACCAATCACCAAGAGATTGGTTCAGCTGTGAGTTCTAATCCTGCCTTAGCAGTAGTGGGCTCCTACGGGTATGGGCCTCTGGGTATGTTTTTCTTATCACAGTAAATGAGGTTGAATGTGTATAATTTTAGAAGAGCTGTGCGTGCGTGCGTGTGTGTGTACATACACTTAATATAGTAGGGCAGCATAGAAATCTAATAAATGAATGAATGAATGAATGGAAAAATGAATAAATAAAAAATAAATTAAATAATTAAATAAATACATAAATACATAAATAAATACATAAATATGCACTGAGAGATGTTGAAACAAAATGCATAAGCCACGCCCACAGTGTGGTAGTAAAACTTTTGGTTGCCCATCACTGCGTCTTAGTCATGAAAGCCGGTTGGGATGACTTTGGACCAATCAACCAGGAGATTGTGAGTTCTAGTCCTGCCTTAGACATGAAAGCTGACTGGGTGACTAGATCATATGCTGCAACGTCCTGCCTGTCGGCGACTACTTCAGCTTCAACCACAACAACACAAGAGCACACAACAGATTTAAACTTAATATTAAGCGCTCCAAACTTGACTGCAAAAAATATGACTTCAGTAACCAAATTGTCGAAGCGTGGAACTCATTACTGGACTCCATAGTGTCATCCCCAAACCCCCAACACTTTACCCTTAGATTATCTACAGTTGACCTATCCAGATTCCTAAGAGGTCAGTAAGGGACGAGTACAAGTGCACTAGAGTGCCTTCCGTCCCCTGTCCTATTGCTCTCCTATATCTCCTACACCTTTCTTCTATTCCTATATCTCTTCTTCTATTCTTTCATTGATATGTTCTATTACTAAGTCTTCTTTTCTATTATTTCTTAGATATATTTTACTATGAGTATCTCCTCTATAACCTTCATCATGTATTTTACTATGTGTATATAGATATATACCCACTAAAACCCTCATTGTGTATTGGACAAAATAAAATAAATAAATAAAAATAAAACCTAACCCACCTTACGGGGTGGGGGATAGGAGGATGGAGGAGGACATAGGCTTGTTCACGGCCTTGACTAAGTAGTAAAGAATAAAAGTTTGAGCAATAATATGCCTCTTGGTGGGAATTCCTTTTTGAATCTCCCTCCCTGCCCCAGCATGGAACGGAGAGCGTGAGAAAGCAGGGAGGCTGCATACTGTCAAAGAAATGATAATGCAGACAAAGACAGGTTATTCACACACTCACGAACACACACACACACACACACACACACACACACCCCATAGCCCTTTAAGGATTGAACACCACCTGGGGAAATGCATGCCAAAAAAATGTGTCCTCTCTTTTGAAAAGATGTTCAAAGCTTCCTCCCTTTCATCGAATTCCACCAGAACTTTGGTGAGGAGCGTTCCCACCCTTTTGCCCTGGGCCTCCAAAGCCCTGAATCCTGCTGGAGAATTACCCTGCACATAAGTCCCAAGTTGCTGACTGCAGCAATACAGCAAACAGTGAGAAACGTCTTTCAGCCCCAAGCCCTGTTCCTGGTAACCTTGGCAAGGAGGTGCCAGCACGTTTCCCTGGTCCTGTATATGCCTCACCTGGGCACGGCTCGTAACGAGAGGTTCTTATTGTCTTTGAGTTGCAGGGATGAGGAGAACATGATCAGAAACATGTGTTGAGAAGGCAATGGCAATAGCAATAGCCCTTAGACTTATATACCAGTGTCTCCTAATCTTGGCAACTTGAAGATATTTGGACTTCAACTCCCAGAATTCCCCAGCTAGCGAATATATATATATATATATCTCCTTCCTTCTTTCCTTCCTTCCTTCTTTCTTTCTTTTTCTTTCTTTCTGTTTTCCTTCCTACCATGTTTCTTTTTCTTTCGTTCTGTCTGTCTGTCTTCCTTCCTTCTTACCATCTTTTTCCCTAATTTATTTTTATTTTATTTTATTATTTGTCCAATACACAATACATATTGAAGAGAAAAGACATGTAGTAATATATATAAAGAAAAGGATAGAAGAAACGATATAAAAATAGAGACGATATATGAAAGGAAGAAAAGATATATGAGATAAAGGAGAGACAATTGGACAGGGGACGAAAGGCACACTGGTGCACTTATGTACGCCCCTTACTGACCTCTTAGGAACCTGGAGAGGTCAATCATGGATAGTCTAAGGGAAAAATGTTGGGGGTTAGGGGTAATGAGTTCCGTACTTTGACAATTCGATTGTTAAAATCATATTTTTTACAGTCAAGTTTGGAGCGGTTAACATTAAGTTTGAATCTGTTGCGTGCTCTTGTGTTATTGCAGTTGAAGCTGAAGTAGTCATTGACAGGCAGGACGTTGCAGCACATGATCTTGTGGGCAATACATTCTAAGCTTTCTAGACCCAGTATTGTTAATCTATTTTCGTAGGGTATTCTGTTATGGGTAGAGGAGAGAAGGGCTCTTCTGGTGAAGTATCTTTGGACATTTTCGAGGGTGTTGATGTCCGAGATGCAGTATGGATTCCAGAGAGATGAGCTGTATTCAAGGATGGGTCTGGCAAAAGTTTTGTAGGCTCTGGTGAGTAGTGTGAGATTGCCAGAGCAATCTGGCAATTGCTGGATGTTTGAAGAAAGCCTGGTTATGCCTGAATCGTATGTTATTGCAGTTTACTTTATCTTCAAATCCAATCAAGAAGGCAGTATTGCAGGCAAACTCTTCCTCCAGCTTGGAGTTTAATCCCGACGGGCTTAAGGTTGACTCAGCCTTCTATCCTTCCGAGGTCAGTAAAAGGAGGACCTAGATTGTTGGGGGCAATAAAGAGGGATGGAAAGCACTGTGAAGGGGTATATAAGTCTAAGTGCTATTGCCCTTCCTTTCCTCCCTCCCTCCCTCCCTTTTCTTCCTTCCTTCCTTTCCTTCCTCCATCCCTCCCTCCCTTTCCTTCCTTCCTTTTCTTCCTCCCTCCCTTCCTTTCCTTCCTTTCCTTTCTTCCCTCCCTCCCTCCCCTTCCTTCCTTCCTTCCTTCCCTCCCTTTCTATTTATGTCTGTCTTCCTTCCTACCATTTCTTTCCTTTCTTTTTTCTTTCTTTCCTCTTTCTTTCTTTCTTTCTTTTTCTTCCTTCCTTCCTTTCTTTCTTTTCTTTCTTTCTTTTCTTTCTCCCTCCCTTCCCTAGAATAGGGTAGCGGTCATGAAGGCAGTCTCTCCACTGCGCCCAGTCCATCTCCAATTGTCTCAACTCTTGTCCTGCTATTGGAGCAAAATGGAATCTGGGAAAAGAGAGTGAGGTTGACTAGGTGCACCTCTCCCTCACTTTAATCCAATTCGCGTGCAAGTGGATGGTTTTAAATAAAGGGGGGAAACACTTTGAAATGTTCCATTATTATTATGGCCAGTGATCAAAGTTAAATCCATATGCAATAGAGTTGGAAGGGACCTTAGAGGTCACAAGCAGGAGATCCTGAACCATTCCAGACAAGTGACTGTCCAGTCTCTTCTTAAAAGCCTCCAGTAATAATAATAGACCTTTATTACAGTCAAAGACCATCAATATAATAGTAATTATTAAAAAATCCACAACATCCAAGCACCCACGATTTCTGGAAGCAAGCTGTTCCGCTGGCTAATTGTTAGGAAATTGTTTTTATGGTTTTATTATTTTCAGGCAGTAGAGCCAAGGGGCAGGAGAAGAGTTTCCTTCGAAGCTTGAGGGACTGCAGTGTTTCTCAACCTGAGCCTCTTTAAGAGGTGTGGACTTCAACTCCCAGAATCCTCCATTTAGATCCATTTCTCTTATAGGGCAGGTGAAAAACAACACCAGGTTCTTTCCCAAAATGGTACCTTAAAGATTCATGTTTCTCTTTTGTTTTAAATATTTTTATTAAACAGTTTTCTCTTTTAAAAAAATAACATAAAAAACAACCACAAATACAAAAAAACCCTCCAAAACAACACAACAAAACAATACATACAATTTAAGATCATTTTACAGCTTCCCATATCGACATATATAATTTGCTTTTGTAATTCTCTGTATCACCTTTCTATCCATTTACTTTGCAATAGCAGTATAATAACATTGTAGGGGTATACAGTATATTCTGTATATATATATATATTGTATAACAATTCTGAAGATACTAGTTATATCTACAATGCATTTACATTTATATTTGCATCTTTAAAGTTTGATACTATTTGATTACTCCAATTAAAATTTCATCAATTACTATCTCGTTTTCTGTTTTCAAGCCAATTGTACACTTTATTTTATAGAAATCTGATGTCAAGCCAGTGCAGAAATTGGTGAGAAATCAACGGCTTGCCAATCAAAGGCCTGATGTTTATGGAAACTTGGGAGGGGTTATTACATGAGGGAGCAAATGTATGTCTTTCTTTTGAGAAGTTCAAGGCCATCATATGCCCACCCACCTGGGTGGAAGCGGAAGGAGGGCTGGCCACACTGGCACAATCTGAGTGGGCAACGTGACATGTTTATGGGTGGGGGACAAGGGATGTGAACTTTCAACTGGGTGGGAAACTCAGATTCAGGTTCCCAGTGTGGGTGCCAGGATGGCTCCGGAAATAAATTGGAACTTTCAGGAATACAGTGTTCCCTCAATTTCCGCAGGGGATGTGTTCCGAGACTGCCCGTGAAAGTTGAATTTCCACGAAATAGAGATGCGGAAGTAAATACACTATTTTTGGCCATGAACAGTGTCACAAGCCATCCCTTAGCACTTTAAACCCATAAATTGCAATTTCCCATTCCCTTAGAAACCATTTAGATTATTACTCACCATGTTTATTTATTAAAGTTTATTTTAAAAATTATTTATTAAAGGCAGACAAAAGTTTGGCGATGACACATGACGTCATCGGGCAGGAAAAACCGTGGTATAGGGGGAAAACCCGCAAAGTATTTTTTAATTAATATTTTTGAAAAACCGTGGTATAGACTTTTCGCGAAGTTCGAACCCGCGAAAATCGAGGGAACACTACTTTGACTCAGACTCTGATTTAGCTTGGATGCTGCCTGGAACCTTGACATCCAAATAATCTCTCTATCTCTTTCAACTCTATGGTCATTTTGTCAATTTCAATGCATTCAAGTACAGTATTTTCCTAATTACTGCTTCTTTCTGAGGGTATGTTAAGATTCATGTTTCTCAATTCCAGCCACAAGGGAATTCTGAGTCTTAGTCCATACATCTTAAAAGTAATACCGAGCTATAGAGGAACAAGTTTCTACTTGCAGGTTTATCATCTCACCTTGGGATCCAATCCAGGGCCATCCCTGCCCCAAGAGAAAACTTACCTATCTGTCTCTCTGGTTTTCAGCTACCTCACTTTGAAAAATATGACTTCCTTCCCACCTCCTTCAGTTCATCTGGTTTGCCTGCAGCTCTCGTTTTGGAACAAGTTTGTAATGAGGTTGAGGAGACTTATGGTGAGCAGCTGAGCCCTCCTCTGCTTGTTGGGTTTCCACCTGTTCACTTAAGAACAGGTGCTGCCCTTTCTCTTCTCAGGAAGACAGAGAGGGAAGACAAAAGAAGGAATCAGCAATGCAGGAATTAGTACAGGGCAGGGCTGGGTTCCTGTTCCTCCCAGGGGTGAATTCAGAGGTGGGCTGCTAAGGGGGAATGGTGATGTGTGTTTGCCCCCGTAGCTCTGAGTGCTAGTGGAGTCCAGCGCAATTCTGCTACTGCACCTGGGTGGGTAGCGAAATTGCACGCGGACACACAGGTGCGCCATATTTCAATCACAATTCAATCAGGGGAACAGTCTGCCACCAGAAATTGTGGGTGCTTCATCACTGGGTGTTTTTAAAAGATTGTACAGACATTTGTCTGGAATGGTTTCCTACTCGAGCCGTGTGTGTGTGTGTGTGTGTGTGTGTGTGTGTGTACTAGAAGACCTCCAAGGTCCCTTCCAATTGTTTTTAAAAAAAATAAACTTTAGTTTCTCTCCAGTTTTCATACATCTGTCAATGCATATACTGTATCTTAGAACAGTGATGAAGAACCATTTCAGTTTGTGTGCCAAAAGGGGTGGGTGTGGGTGTGCTAGCATGTGTGTACGTGTCAACACCCCTCCACCCCTACATGTTCACCCACCCCCCACGCTGCCCACCCCCAATCAATGCATACAGGCCTTTCTGAAGCCTGGGTAGGTGAAAAATATCCAAATGGGTAAACAGGAAGTTTGGGAAAACGCACTTCCTGTTTGCCAATTGTGCTTCCCCCCCCCCCCCCCACTCCAGGGCTTCGGGAAGCTTCCCTGAACCCTCCCGAGTGTAAAACACAGCACAACAGCAAACCAGAAGTGTGTTTTCCCAAACTTCCTGTTTGTCCACTGGGGGATTTTTTTTACCTCCAGGGCTTCAGGGAAGTTTTCCTGGTGTCCGGAGGACAAAATGGCTGAAAATCAGTTGGCCAGCACACACATACATGCTGAAGCTGAAACGTGGCAAAGTCTCGCATGCCCTGATAAGGCTCCGTGTGGCACACCTGCCATAGGTTCACCATCACGGCCTTAGAATATATAATATACACAATTATACATTTTTATCAAGCATTCTAAAATCAATGTCCTATTTTACACCTGATTTCTGTTCATCAGTCTGTTATTCTTCACTTCTTTACATTCCCCTCCCTTTTTCCTCTACCTTCTTGTTCCTTCTTTCCCTCCTTCCCTTTTACTTTTTCTCCTCCTTTGCCTTTCCCCGAGTGAATCTTACCCTAGTTCAATGACAGCGAACCTATGGCACAGGTGCCACATCGAGCCATATCTGCTGGCATACGAGCCGTTGCCCTAGCTCAGCTCCAATGTGCCAGCCAGCTGATTTTTGGCTTGCACAGAGGCTCTGGGAGGTGTTTTTGGTTTCCAGAGAGGGGGGTGAGGGATGGGAAGGATATTTTTTCCCCAGACATTGAATTATGGGTGTGGGCACTTGTGCATGCACAATATCACATGCACACACTCTTTCGGTATCAAAGGGGAAAAAAAGTTCACCATCACTGCCCTAGTTCCTCTCTCTTTTAACAGACTGATAGCTTGTTCCCATACACTTTTAAACTGTTGGCATCTCTTCTTTTTAATCATTTCTATATATGCAATTATTTTAGGTATATGCTACCTATCTAATGCTACCAGTTGATTGTATGTTGTATGTATGTAGGTGTGGTCCTATATATCCTGAACACACAAACACACACACACACACACACCCTTTGTTTATATTAGTGTTCAGGATATATGAGAATATGATTATCACTAGCTAGCTATAATTAATATATTTTCTATATAGTGTTCAGGATATATAGGATATTTTATAGATGTATGCAAAATCCACCGTGGATCCAAAAGCAAGCAAACCACATTGCAAATGGATTTAGGTTGTCATGTTTTAACGAAACCAAGATACATTCACAAGACCCTGCCCCAGAGTTACACTGGTAGCTGACCTTTAAAACCAGGTTAGTCACTTGAGGAAACCCACTCCCAAGAAAGAGAAAACCCAAACAGACACGTGTTTGTCTGAAGCCAGCTTTATTTTCATGCTCTCAGGCTTTTAAAAATAAGGGCAACCCATGTTGCTGTAGCCTGAAAAATCATATTTACTGCCCAAAAGATTTAATCTAATTACAAAAAAATTGAAGTGGTTGGGGAGGTTCAGGGGCAGCAGCTGCATTTGTTCAGAGAAGGGTCTTTGCAGACACAGCCTTTTGCGCAGTTGTCACAGCTGGCGGGGCAACAGGAACAGCAGCCTGGAAGGAGTCGAGAAAAACAGATTAAATAAACAGGAGAAACTAGATACCATAATGAATACATCAATTTGGAGGCTTGAAGGCACAGAACTGGGTTTCCTAGATCAAACTGAATGTCTCCACTGAGCCGGTTCAATTCCCACATTCAATCTTAATGAAGACTCAGCGGCCAAATGGGCAGCTGTGTTTTTGTCCCAATTTACACACACCGATAAAATGTTCAACCAAGAAATTTACCGCAGCTTCCCTCTATCCACAAAACCTTTATTAGGTTAGACATCCTTGCGCAGAATAAAATTCTATAGAACGCATAGGATTCAACCTCAGCTACATCACTGGAGGAGGGTGGGCTAGAAATTCAAATCAATAAATCACCATTGCATATACCTTAGAATAGAGCTGGGAAGGGACCCTTGGAGGAAATCTAATCCACCCCCTGCTCTAGGAAGAGATACTATCTCGGACAAGCGACTGTCCAGTCTCTTCTTAAAAGCCTCCAGTGTTGGAGCACCCCCAAGTTCTGAAGGCAACTTCTGTTCCACTGGTTGATTGTTCTGTTAGGAAATTTCTCCTTAGTGCTAGGTTGCTTCTCTCCTTGGTTAGTTTCCAGCCATTGTTTCTTGCCTTGCCTTCTGGTGTTTTGGGAAAGAATTTCACCCACTCTCCCCTCTGTGTCGGCCTCTTAAATACTGGAAGACTGCTATGCTTTTCACAGGACTAGCCATACCCAAATCTTGCAACCACCATTCTCATGCATTTTAGTTTCCATTTTAATGGGTACTTTATACAGCAATTACATGAGCTGAAAAACTAACATCTTTCTAGAGCAGTTTATATATCTAACCCCATAGACACCAATGACTCGTTCCAATGACTCCATGGATCTACTTTGGCTTATATTGCAAGTCTTGTGTCAAATCAGATGATTTACAACATGTCCCCCCCTTCTCAAAACCTTAGGATTTTAACACACACACACCAGTTGATTTTCTAGAAAATACAACTTACTTTTTTTGCACGAAGTACATTTGCAGTTTTTGCATTTACAGGATTTATCACAGGAGCAAGAGGCACCTGAAATGTTTAAGAATGAATGTCACTGGCTGAAAGGGGATATCACAAACCACAACCACGATTAAACCTCTTTCACACTACAAGCAAGGTATCTCTCCATACAGGAACAGTTCACCAATTTATTTTCTCAGATGCACCTTTTTCCCTCCGCCCATTTTCCAGGCTAAATAAAATTTGTGCAGGGCCTTAAAAAAGCAATTAAGACTCGCTCAGGTTTGACGTCAAGGTGTAGCACTGAACAGCTTGAACTGTTCTCGGCTTATTGGGGTTGGCTAGTTTCATGCCAAGGATCCAGGCCAGGTTTCTATGGAAGCCCCTGCAATTTCCCAGGAGCTTATGCAAACACACAATCAAAAAGGCTAGAGAAATGGGTTAAATATCAAAATTTTTCTTCAAAGGAACTAGTGGCAATTCTTTTCATTTCCCAGTGAGTTTTAATTTTACATTTGGGAAAATGTAATTTGGGAATAAATTAGCGGTAGGAAAACCAATTTCCCTTTTGGAACAGCTGCTAGGAGGGTTTAAAAAAAAAAAAATCCAGCCATTACAAGATGGAGTTTGCAAAAGCTCGTAAAGCAAAACAGGTCTCAGGCTTAAGATTGTAATAAAAGACTGCAAAAAAAGGTTTGGAAACCAATCTTTCTGCAAAAACCGAGTCCCATTTCAGTGAAGTAGTAGCTGGATAAATTTAAGTCACCAAGTACAGAGGAAAGGAAATCTATGGGCATCCTAAAATTTTAAACCAGGACTTGGAGAGCTTTTTTTTCTCTTTGAATTTTCTCTAGTGCACCCAAAACTTCCCCAACTTTATGGAACCAACTAAAACACACACACACATACCATGTCTGTACTACTCCCTCCCTTTTGTCTTTCCAAAAGGCTGCGGAAGACCTGGGTATAACATCTTATCATGTCCAATCTGTAACTGTTTTGTAACTGACTCTGTATGTATGTGGGTTTAATTGGATAGCTCACTAGGATTAATTATGGATTTTTTTAATGATTCTTTTACTAATTTTTGACTGTGTTTATTGTATGTACTATTTAGTGTTGCAAGCCACCCTATGTCCCATTGGGATTGGGCGGCATAGAAGTCAAATTAATTAAAATAAATTATTTTTTATTGTTCTTTTACTAATATTTGACTCTGTTTATTGTATGTACTATTTAGTGTTGCAAGCTACCCTGAGTCCCATTGGGGTTAGGCAGCATATAAATAAAATTAATTAAATTATATTAAATCTCTTTAAATTTGTGCACCTACCCAAGAGAGATGGGAGACCCCTAAGCTATAGCCAATTTTAACCATGGTTTAACAGACCTCATAGTTAAGCCAGTCACGTTGAAGCCACGGTTTATTTATTAGATTTGTATGCCGCCCCTCTCCATAGACTCCGGGCGGCTAACAGCAGCAATAAAAAAATGCACAACAAATCTAATAATTTAAAAAAAAACTAAAACCCCCATTATTAAAAGCAAACATACATGCATAAACTGTATAGGCCTGGGGGAGATGTCTCAATTCCCCCATGCCTGATGGCAGAGATGAATTTTAAGGAGTTTGCGAAAGGCAAGGAGGGTGGGGGCATTTATAATCTCCGGGGGGAGCTGGTTCCAGAGGGTCGGGGCCGCCACAGAGAAGGCTCTTCCTCTGGTCCCGCGGGACCCGGAGAAGGCCAACTCTGTGGGTCACTGGGATTCGTGCGGTTTTATAGGCTTCCAAAACCTGGGTTCGCACACGCCAAAAAACCTGAATTAAAACAAACTATAGTTTACAGCAGGGTTCACCAAACTTGGCCATTTTAAGACGTGTGGACTTCAACTCCCATAATTGTGGGAGTTGAAGTCCATACATCTTAAAATGGCCAAGTTTGAAGGCCTCTGGTTTACAGCATGCATTGCCCACTTAGCGTCAGGGAGAGTGGATGGCAGCTTCTGTCCTTACGCGGGGAAGTTAGAGAACCGAAACCCCCAGAAAGAGTAACTGCGGGTCTTTTTCTCTCTCTCGGAGCGCCTGAAGGAGAAGGACGCACCGGAGGCGCTTTCCCAACTCTGCCCAGCCTCAACGAAAGCAACGAAGCCGCGGAAGAAATGGCAGCGTTTTCCGCGCATCTCCTGCGCTCAGCATCCTGGCTCTCCTGGTTTCGGGGCAGCCGGTTGCGCAGCAAAAGCGGGTTTTCTAAAAGGAGGGGAGGAGGCGGCAGTGCAACCCCCGCGGGGCTCGAGACTTACCGGTGGCGCAGCCGCAATTCTGGGGATCCATCGCAACGAAGGAGACACGGAGACGCAGACGCACAGCCCAAGGCGAAGGAAAGAGAAACGGATGCTGGAAGCCGGCACGCCGCCGGCTTTTTATAGCGGCCGCGAGGTCAGCGAGGCGTGTGCAAAGTACCCCTCCCTCCCCCTGCCCTGCGCACGGGCCGCGGCCGCCGAGGGTGGGGAGAGCGGGCGGCGAGGATGGGCGCAAAAGAGCCGCTTGAGCGCCGCGCGCAAAATACCCCGGGCTCGCCCAGGCGTTTCTGCCCCCCCCCCCCGCTCCGTCTGGACTCCCTTCGCCCCCTCCGCTGAGCCACCCCGAAATTAACGGATGAACAGAGTTGGAAGGGGCTTTGCAGGTCATCTAATCCAACCCCCCCCCATCATTTCGTCCAATTTATTTATAAAATAAATTGATTTATTTGTTTTACTATGCAATACAGGTTGGCGGGGTGGGGGGCGTGGGGAGGTGTAGGGCCTTCTTTGTGGCCGCCCCGGCTCTGTGGAACCAACGCCCCCCCTACCCCTATGTCCATCCTGCTTCCACCCTGCTGATTTTCCTAAAGGTTAGGAAGACCTGGCTTTGCCACCAGGCCTGAGGAATAATAATAATAATAACAACAACAACAACAACAAACAACAAAACAACTACTACTATTACCATTGTTGTTGTTATTATTATTATTATTATTATTATTATTATTATTATCATTATCATCATTATTATTATTATTTATTAGATTTGTATGCTGCCCCTCTCCAAAGACTCAGGACAGCTCACAGCATATACTGTAATATAAAACAGTAAATGCAAAGACAAATCTAATTAATTAAAAAAACCCTACATAAACTAAAAACCCAATGTATTAAAAACCAATCAAACAAATTCAAATCCCAGTCACACATCACATGAAGGCTGGTCCCTTCCAACTCTTAATCTGGATCTCATGTTCTGCAGTGGGAAGCAACAGGTGGATCCAGTTTGGATCTCCCTGGTGTTGATTGGGGAAGGGGGGGGGAAGATTGCCTGGGATTTGCCAAAAAAAACCCCACACAACCACGTGAGGATTCCCTCTTTTTTAAAAACTTTGAAACAAATCAATTTTATCATTTACAAAAGAAAACAGGACCCAACTGTACCTATGTCGTTTCCGTGTATCCATTTTCCGATGTTTCCTTAAAAAGAGACATACACAAAAAAACAAAACCCTTAAATCAAGCAAGATGAAGCAATCATCAAACTGAATGAAAAGAAGGGGGAAACCGCATGACAGCTGTACCCTTTCATCTCTTTTCCACATTAATCATTAAACTTTCTAAATTAAAGACCATAAATAATACTCTCTGTATTATTATTATAAAATAATACAGATCACAAAGGCCAAGAGGTTGGTGCCAAGCATGAAGTTAGTTATGCTAGTTTTTGTCCTTAAAAATAAATATAAATTGCATGTCTTTCAAATCCATTCACAAATATCAGGAATACTACTTTGAGTAGTAGTAGTTTGAGAAACTAAAGTACAGTACAGTATTTGCCCTAGCCCATATCCAAAACGTTGGAATATGATTCATGTTTGAGGTATTGGGTCTGGAGCCTTGTTGCTAAGAAAAGAGAAGAGAAAAACGAGAGTTGAAAGGAATGATCTACATTAGTATCTTGTGATGAATTAAGAGTGTTGTAATAATTGATTCGGTTTGGTGGCAGACCTCTGACACCCCAAAATACAGTGGCGCCGTTTCCATCTTCCCTGGTCATCCTATGAGATGACAACGGTGTGCAAACCTCCCTCTTTTCATTGAGCCTGGCCTTCTGCAAACACTGGAGTGGTGTGCAGCTGTTAAGACGGCCTCCTTTTGCACATGACAATACAAACAATTCCCCCTTCCTTTTCGGAAAACGGTGTGCAGAGTGCAGTGCGCAAAAATGGCCACGTGGGTTGGTGCTGAGTCAAGAGTGAGTCAGCAGATAAAGCTCTAGTAACTAGTTAGTAGGAGTTTTAAGCAAACAATGACGGCACCCAGAGCACGTCTGTTATGGCTTTGCTGAACTTCAGGTGGAATATGGCTTTCATGTCCAGGTTGGAAACGCTTTGGTTTTACATTTTTTAAATTTAAGCCTTCTTCTTCCCTGCAAAGCCCCTGAGCTGTTTGTGTGGAAGAAATCACACCATTTTATAAGGCATTTAAAGTTACAACAAGAACGACAGCTAAAGCACTGTTCAAACTTTGTAGTTGGGCTTTCTTTCTTTTTCTCATTTTTTTATTTTTTTAACTTACCTACTGAAAGGAACTACAGTAATCCCTCCCTACTTCACAGTTCACCTTTCGCGGATTCGCATTTAAATCCATTAAATGCATTGAAAATTTTAAATCCATTAAAAATTCATAAAATTCTTCTACAGTACTACAGTACTCTATTAAAGAAACTGGTAGGATATCACATGTAGTTCCAGCTGAGAAACATTATACAATGACTGTTTAATGCAAAGGGTGGGTTTGAAAAGTCCAAATACTCATTAAATACATAAAAAAATATCTTTCTTCTGCTTCACGGAAATTTGTTTTTCACGGGTGGTCTTGGAATGTATCCCCTTTGAAAAATGAGGGATTATTGTATTATTAATTTCATTTATTGGGACATATGTGACAAACTATTTGGATTTTTTCCCCTCCGAATTGATATAGTCTTGATCCTTGTAAGGGTTAAATAAAATTTAGGATTTAGTTGATATGATTGGGAATTTTTGCTTTATTTTTTGTTTTTCTTTGTTAAAGGGCAACTATTATAAAAGTAGAATTAAGAAATATACATTAAATTGATATTAAGGATATATGGAGAAGATCGAAGCACTACTACAGCCTAAATGATTAGATGTGATTAGAAAAGAAGCAGCCTAAAAAGTGTATTAGTTAATAGCTTTTTAAATTCATATAAGAAATTTGAGTAACTATTTTTGTCCAGATGTCAAATGTAAAGGAGGCAGCATTGGATGGATTATGAATGGACTTAAAAAAAGCGAATTATTGTAATGCAATTCAAGATTGACAGTATGTTGTTTTGCATATGTGACTGGAGTGGGGGGGAAAAAATTGCCAAAACTTTGTAGTTGGGCTGTGTTTGCACAGGTCACTTAACTTGGTTACTGAGTTACCCCCTTTCTGGGTTTGGCCAATAATTAGTGAAAGCAGGCTGGGTTTTCACAACCTACTAAGCCACTAAAGGACCGTATTAACATTGGTTAATACTGACCTTTAGTAGTTTAGCAGCAGAGCTGGACTGCTAAGGGGGAACAGTGACGTGTGCTCGCCCCCGTGGCTCTGAGTGCTAGCGGAGTCCAGCGCAATTCTGCCACTGCACCTGGGACACTAGCACACCTGCGTGTCCGCACACAATTTCGCTACCTGCCCAGGTGCAGTGGCAGAATTGCGCTGGACTCCGCTAGCACTCAGAGCCATGGGTGCGAGCACACATCACTGTTCCACTTTAGCAGCCCACCTGTGCTTAGCAGGCATAAGCGCACCAACGTGTCTACCGTCCCTCTCCTACCAGGGTAGGTTCCTCTCGGTTCGGTCTAGATCTATAGAACTGGTAGTAACTTAGCAGCCTGAGTGCTGGAACCCAGAACAGCAGCGACCCAGGCCTGCCATGCCCCTAATCTTGTTTTTTGCTTCTGCGCATGTGCAGAAGTGGATATTTTAGTACTGGGCTTGTGCAGAGGGTCATTTCTGGGAAGGGATGCACTTCCGTCGTGATGCGAAGCTGTGGGGAAGGTAAGTAGAACCCACCCTTATGTCTTATGGTCTCCATTTATTCCACACCCATTTACTATGTTTATATTTATGTTTATACTACTGTATACCTGTTACCTTGTGCATCTTTGACAATAAAGTAAAGTAAAATAAAATAAATATTGCAACTAACCAATCATAAATACAACTGGTCACTGATCTGCTTAAGTGTTGTGTAACTGTTTTGTTTAAGTGTGTTGTGTAAATGTTCTTGGCTTAAAACAACCATTTGTTTAGTGAGGTTTTGAAGGTACAACAGCCCCCCAAAGTGTGTCCTAACAATTGGGCTTTGCACTTCCGACCATTGCAACATCTCTAGAGCCACCTGATCAAAAATTGGGCTGCTTGACAACAGATATTTATCTACAATGGCTGCAATATCCTGAGCCACAGGTGCTCTGTTTATGAATTTCCCAGATAGCTTCCAACAAAGTCAATGTGGGAAGTTGGGTTTATTTAATGGCCATGTGATTCACTTAATAACTGCAGCAATTCACTTAACAACCAGAGCATAAGACGTCATAAACTTGGGCACAACTGACTTAACCACCCACCTTGGTTAGCAACAGAAATTCTGGACCCAATTGTGGTTGTATGTCAAGGACTTCCCATAGAGGTTTTTAAGTGAGGAAAAGAAGGACCAGGGGAGGAGGTAACCAAAATATCTTCCGATTTGCCCCGCCATCTTAGAATCTTTTTGTAGATATCTTTATATGGAGTCGGGTGGAATGCTTCCGGTTCGCTTGTGCCTATCGGTTGCCAGAGAGCCGGTTGCGAAGGGAGCGCGAGGCTCCACCCACCTGCTTGGACGCTGCCATTTGGGCTCTTTTACCCTCTGCACATAGGCAAAGCATTCTGTGCATGCACAGAGGGTAAAAGAAACAAAATGGTGGCACCTGGGCAGGTGGGCGAAGCCTCGTGCTCAGTTTAGATTTAGATTTAATTGGATTTGTATGCAGCTCCTCTCTGAGGACTCGGGGCAGCTCACAGCATGTACAGAAAAACAAGAAACAATAACAATACAATTAATGCATTAAAAAAAACAATCTTAAAATTCTAATTAAAAAACTATCAATATCATTCATTCAACAGTCAAACTAAAGCATTCATTGTTCGGGGGGGAAGATCTAAGGAACCCCAGGCCTGGCAGCAAAGATGAGTTTTTAAACTCTTTCGGGAAAACGAGGAGGGTGGGGGCAGTACGAATCTCCGGTGGGAGCTGATTCCCGAGGGCCGGGGCCTCCACAGAGAAGGCTCTTCCCCTAGGTCCCGCTAGCCAACATTGTTTGGTCAACGGGACCCGGGGAAGGCCAACTCTACGAGACCTGGAGATATTCTGGTCTGGTGCCATGAAGGGCTTTATAGGTCATAACCAACACTTTGAATTGTGTCCGGAAACAGATCGGTAGCCAATGCAGTCAGTAGCAGACTGCACCCGGTACGGGCCACACTATAGGGTGGTAGTGGAAATGGAGATGCGTGCACATATCCATGTGCCTGATATGTACACACACATGTGCAGGAAGTGAAATCTCATGCAAGGATGCTTGTGCAGGTGAGATTTCACTTATTTTCAGTGGTTTTTTGCTTCTGTCGAATAGTCGAAAATCAGTGAAATCTCATGCATGTGAGCATCCTCGCGCAAGATTTTGCTTCCTGCACATGCACAGAAGCCGAATCTCGTGCCGACGTGCCTATGCCAGTCACCGGGAGCGCACTGGTAGTGCCAGAAACAGGGAGTGCTCCCTTCGTGACTGGCTCTCTGGCGACCCATAAGCACGAGCGAACCTGGATCATTTCACCCCTGTATGGGGTCCCTATAAAATGGCATGATTTAGTGTGACAAAGGAACCTCGATTGGTGTCTAGGCAGAACTACACTGCTCAAAATAAATAAATAAAGGGAACACTTAAACAACACAATATAACTTCAAGTAAATCAAACTTCTGTGAAATCAAACTGTCCACTTAGGAAGCAACACTGATTGACAATCCATTTCACATGCTGTTGTGCATACAGAACGAAGTATTCAGTGAGAATACAGTGGTACCTCTACCTAAGAACGCCTCTACTTAAGAACTTTTCTAGATAAGAACCAGGTGGTCAAGATTTTTTTGCCTCTTCTTAAGAACCATTTTCTATTTGAGAACCTGAACCCGGAAAAACTTCCCAGGAAATTTGAGAGCGGCACGAAGGCCCAGCCAGTTTCCTGCCATTCCCCCTGGGTTTCTTGCTCTGGCGCAGTGTATGGGAGGCAACTTCGCGCCGGGTGTATGGGAGACATGTGTTCCTCCTCGCCACCTCAATCCCCCCTTTTTTGTAAGCCTTAAAGTTTTGGATTTTTTGAATTCCCCTCACCTCCCCTTCTTCCTTCAGCAGTGACTGTCGTCCTCCTCTTCTTCTTCCTCCTCCTCCCACCCAAATTCCGAGCTTTTATTTTTTTCCCAATGGGTTCGCACGCATTATTTGCTTTTACATTGATTCCTATGGGAAAAATGGCTTCTACTTACAAACTCTTCTATTTAAGAATCACGGAACGAATTACGTTCTTAAGTAGAGGTACCACTGTATTTCATTCATTCAGATCTAGGATGTGTTCTTTGAGTGTTCCCTTTATTTTTTTTTGAGCAGTTTAGTTAAATTGTAATTCATCATCCAGAAAAATGCTTCCGAGGCATCTTTAAAACGGTGCTCACATTCCAGAAGCATTTTGGCCACATATGAATCAGTAACTAAATGTTTCCCATCTCCATCCTGAGGAGCAATCCACCTCAGATGTCGTGGAGCTCATGGGGGTTGTAGCCCTGCATGGTAGTGTGGAAAGCAACAGTTTAAGGAAAAGACTTCAACCACACAATAAAACCAACTAGCCAGCCAGACTGTGCTTTAGTCCAGGAGTCTCCAACCTTGGCAACTTTAAGATTTGTGGACTTCAATTCCCAGAATTCCCTCACCAGCATGAAATCCATAGACATGTCTGGCTGAGGAATTCTGGGAATTGAAATCCAGCAATCTTTAGAAGTTGTTCAGGTTGGAAAACCCTGGTTTAGTCTAATGCAGTGGTTCTCAACCTGGGGGTCACGACCTCTTTGAGGGTCAAACAACCATTTCACAGGGGTCACCCAAGACCATGGGAAAAGATAAATTTCCCATGGTGTTGGGAACTAAAGCTTCTGTTCTGGAGCCTTGGAACATATTTTAACAATCTGACCAATCATGCGTTTACAGTGGGGTTGTCCCTCTGCCTTCCTGCCAATCAGCTCAAAGCTCTCTTGGGAGAATTGGTGCTAGACTTATGGTTGGGGGTCACCACAAAATGAGGAACTATACTAAGGGGTTGTGGCATTAGAAGGGTTGAAAACCAATGACCGTGGAAGGTTTACTGTATGAATATGAAGCTCCAACCTTAGAAATTAAGGTAAAATTTATGACCTTTAAAGCCCTACATGACATTGGACCAGATTACATCCGGAACCGCCTGCTACCGCACGAATCCCAGCGACCGATAAGGTCCCACAGAGTTGGCCTTCTCCGGGTCCCGTCGACTAAACAATGTCGTTTGGCGGGCCCCAGGGGAAGAGCCTTCTCTGTGGCGGCCCTGGCCCTCTGGAACCAACTCCCCCCAGAGATTAGAACTGCCCCCACCCTCCCTGTCTTTCGTAAACTACTCAAGACTCACTTATGCCGCCAGGCATGGGGGGAATTAAGATATTCCTTCTCCCTAGGCCATTACAAGTTATGCATGGTATGTTTGTGTGTATGTTTGGTTTTATAATAAGGGTTTTTAGTTGTTTTATTAATTGGATTGTTACATGTTGTTTTTTATCATTGTTGTTAGCCGCCCCGAGTCTACGGAGAGGGGTGGCATACAAATCCAATTAATAATAATAATAATAATAATAATAATAATAATAATAATAATAATAATAATAATAATAATTGAAAACTAGCCCTGAGATTGGGTTAAACCCCAGGACAGAGTCAAAAAATGTTGATATGGCATTTACAGCATATTTATGCATATTTAAAAGGGTGTGTGGCTCCAGTCACACAGTTTTGGCCATTATCTTGATTCCCACTCCCACCTTGTGTGTCCTGAATACTTTCCATGTTGTGACAAGGATGGATAAATGACATTTTAGAAAAAGTTTGGAATTTGCTTTCAGGCCACAACTTGCACAGGAAAGCAGTTGGCTGTTAAACGTGGATATTTTGTCCCCAAATCAAGGCTGACCCTGTTTAGCGAAGCTTTTCCTTCATTGGGAATGAGTGTGAAGATCTTTGGCAGCATCATGCAAACAACTCACAACATAAACTTGTGGCTTGGAGGGTGGGGGAACGGGACACAACTGTTTAGAGGTTAACTACTAGAGATTTGATTGGATAATTATGGTTAGCTAGCATAATTATAGTTAGCTAGCTCGACTACTGTAATGCTCTCTACATGGGGCTACCTTTGAAAAGTGTTCAGAAACTTCAGACCGTGCAGAATGCAGCTGCGAGAGCAATCATGGGCTTTCCCAAATATGCCCATGTTACACCAACACTCTGCAGTCTGCATTGGTTGCCGATCAGTTTCCAGTCACAATACAAAGTCTTGGTCATCACCTATAAAGCCCTTCATGGCACCGCACCAGGGTATCTGCGAGACTGCCTTCTGCCGCACGAATCCCAGCGACTGGTTAGGTCCCACAAAGTTGGTCTCCTCTGGGTCCCGTCAACTAAACAATGTCGTTTGGCGGGACCCAGGGGAAGAGCCTTCTCTGTGGCGGCTCCGATCCTCTGGAATAGCTCCCTCCAGAGATTAGAACTGCCCCCACCCTCCTTGCCTTTCGTAAACTCCTTAAAACCCACCTCTGTCATCAAGCATGGGGGAACTGAAACATCTCCCCCTGCCTATGTAGTTTTTTGTGTATGATATGATTGTATGCATGTTTTCATATATTGGGGTTTCTTGTTTTTTAGACTTTTTAAATGTATTATTGTTATTTTAGATTCTAACTATTATATTTGTCATTATATATTGTTTTTATCGTTGCTGTAAGCAGCCCCAAGTCTACGGAGAGGGGCGGCATACAAATCTAATAAATGAATGAATGAATGAATGAATAAATAAATAAATAAATAAATAAATAAATAAATAAATAAATAAATTCGTGGCATGCACTTCTCTGGGAGGTTTAGAAATTTCTCGCCACCGATTCCAAATTTGCTCCAGGAGAAAGTGAGAACAAGGAAGGACAAAGAAAGGGCTGGTTTTTCTTATCAGGAAAGACCCTCCAGCCACCATAACAAAAATGTCAGGTTTATCTGCACTATAAAGATGAGATTCTGACTTAAAAGTTCACTCTCCTTGGCAAACAAGAAAGGAGTGGAGGAAGATACGGTAGCTGTGGTATGAATGAAAAACCAAACAAATTCCCTAAGAAGGCACTGTCTTGGGCCCCTAAGGATATTTACCCATGTGTTGCTATTATCCTTCTCATCTTTCTCATCTTCTCATTTCTCATCCTTTCTCTTCTTTCCTACTATCTTCTCCTATTCGTATATTACTATGCACATTTTTCACTACTGTTGCAACTTCAGACTGTCATAAGTTGAGGATAATTTTGTAATAGCATTCAGCTCAGTTAGTTTTGCTCTAAAAAGGAGTAGAGATGGAATTCCCCCTATGTCTTAATCCTCCATACAGTGTTTTTCTACCTCTTCTCTTTTTTTGCGTGGGTCAGGAAAAAAAAACTTGGCGGGATGCTTCCACCATAGACCTTCACCTGAAAGAACCTCCAACTGAGCCAGACATTTCCTGGATCGCAGCTTAGAATTTTTCCTCGTGTGGCCAAAGTCCTAACTCAACAAATTTCCTTTTACAAGATGCCAAGAAGGTGAATAGCCTCAGGGAGAAACCTCTTGCCAGCCACCCACCTGGGCCACCAAGTTAAAATGTGATTTACTTTAGTGAAGATGTGTCCAACTTTGGCCATTTTGAAGACTTGTGGACTTCAACTGCCAGAATTCCATAGCCTGCAAATAAATAAGATGGATGGATGGATGAAAAGGCAGATGGACGGGCGGATGGACAGATGGAAGGAAAAAGATATACTGTATATATATATCTTTGATTTGATACCTACAGAATATAGTTGTCGGCTATGAATAAATTAACTGCCTTGAAATGGCCCTGGGTTGGGCCTAGAGGCAAAATGAGCTGTGACGTTCCTTCAATATACCAGGGTGATCCGACATAAAAAACATATAGCCCGTCCCTGGTACACAGCTGAAGGGATCAGGTCTGGTGGCTCAGCTGTTAATTCTCTGCCTAACAAGGCAGAAGCTGCCTGATCAAATCCCACTAAGGGTGTGGCTAGCTGATGAGGCCAGAACAAGGCCGAAATGATGCCATCCTAGTCTCCCTTAATTTTAAAAATTTCAGCCAAAAACATGTGATAGATAGATAGATAGATAGATAGATAGATAGATAGATAGATAAATAGATAAATAGATAAATAGATAAATAGATAAATAAATAAATTGTATTGGCCAAGCATAATTGAACACACAAGAAATTTGTCTTTGGTGCATTTGCTCTCAGTGAAAATAAAATAAAAGGTACCTTTACCTAGAATCATGAGGTACCACACTCAATGATAGTCACAGGGTACAAATAAGCAATCAAATCATACTAGAAAATATACATCGTAAGCATACAAGCAACAAAGTTATAGTCCTACCATCATGAGTGGGAGGATATTGTACTCTTAGTAACGGGCAACCAAGTGGGTTTAAATTTTGATTGGCATGCACAACTCTTTTAATCAAGTTAAAGAATTAGCTAAAGTTGTACAACAGGTTAGATTTTAGTTTTTTAATTTTTAAGTGTCTGTCAACTGGTGACTATCTGGACTGGTTCCTGCAGTTTTTATGCCAAGGTTTCTGGAAGTGGTTGGTCCGGATTGTAATTGTCTTAAGTCTGAGTGGGAGTGACTGGCCCATAATCATTCATCTGGTTTCATGCCTACGGGAGGATTAGAACTCGCCGTCCTCTACTTTCCAGACTAGTGCCTTAACCACTACACCAAACTGGCTCTCAAATTATGCAAACAACATCATTACAAAAAGATAAGCTGGGAAGCGCAAATCCAGCATCATTGGTGGCCTTCTTTCTTAACTTTTTACCTCACAGGAGTTGGCCACCTCAGCATCATCTCAGTTAGACCTGGTTGGAACCAGAAGAGGTAACACGTTTTCTTGAAAATTCGGAACTGAACCTTTGTCAGGCTTTGTGTTGTCGGTAGAAAATAATGGTGTTTTTTTTAAAAGGGAAATTGCCATGCTGGAAACTAAAATGGAGTCTTCTCATACCCTTTCCTGTGCAAACCTCTGGGTCCCACCTATTATTCACAGGGGGGTTTTAAGACCAAATATGGAATTTAGAAGGCCTGCCTAAGGAGGAAGACTAAGATATATTCTGGGCTTCAAGACGTGCCTTGGAACCCATTCACTGTGATTGACCTTCTGGTAATTTTTTCGTTTTTAATGGACTTCTCTGACATAAACAGGATCCATGAGGGAGGTGACTCAAAAGATATCAAGATGGTGGCCACTACTGTGTCCCCAAAAGGGGTGGAGCTTCAGCCTCATGGTTGTGTTCTCTACCTTGACATTTTTTGACCTCTAACAGACATACACACCGCCCTCACTTGCCTGACACCCAACGGCCTGGTCCAGTCCCATCCTCCTAGCCATCATGTTCTCAATAGCAATAGCACTGAGACTTATATACCACTTCACAGTGCTTCACAGCCCTCTCTAAGCTATTATTTCCTATTATTGGGAAAACCACAGCTTTGCCTGTATGGAACATGTTGGAAAAGTGGTGTTTCTGCTTTTTAATATGCTGTCTTTTCCTTGATAGCCATCAAAGGGGAGGCTGTAGCTGTGGTAGAATGAGGCCTGAATTCTCAGGAGGAAATGGCTGCATTCTGGAGGTACTAGATTAGATAGTTTGACAGCACCTCCTCAAGAGTTCCCAGACTATACATTTTATGGGGCAAGGAGCTGTTTCAATTTGACAAGATTTCTATCCCTAGGTGAGGAACCATAAAAGAAACTGGAATAACTCAGTGTGTGTTTCTCGGTTTTGGAGCAGGAAAGCAATATTTCCTCGAGAGTTGGGCGGCATACACATTGAATTAAATAAATAGATAAATTTATTCAATGAATGGCACATCTGTAATTTTGAGAACATGATGCCTAGGAGAATGGGACTGGACCAGGTCGTTGGGTGTCAGGCAAGTAGAGGTCTCCAAACTTGGCAATTCCAAGACTTGTGGACTTCAACTCAGTTGAAGTCCACAGGTCTTGGAGTTGCCAAGTTTGGAGACCCCTATGCTCTTGGGAGTCCTTTGGAGATCCAATCAGTCAACCCTAAAGGAAACCAACCCTGACTGTTCTTTGGAGGGACAGATCCTGCATCTAAAGCTCAGATATTTAGGCCACCAGAGGAGAAGAGAGGATTCCTTGGAGAAGACCCTAATGTTGGAAAGACGGAAGGCAAGAAGAGGAGATGGAAGAGGATGAGAAGTTCAAATAGTGTCATCGACACAAGGAAGATGAATTTGGGCAAATTCAAGAAGATGGTAGAGGAGAGGGTGGCTTGGTGTGCTATGGTCCATGGGATCATGAATAGCTGGATATGACTTAGCAATTGAACAACAACAACAAGAAAGGAGAGGTAAGAACTTCCTAACTTCTCCATAGTCCTGAACTACAATTTTGGAAATTATTAGTGTTACCTCTTTGGTAATGTTCTCTCTGGACGGGTCACCAATCAGAATAAAAGTTACACACACACACACTCAGAGGATCATATATAAAAGTACATCGCTATTAAAATGTCCAGGTGAAAAATAGTTAATAGTATCAAAACAAACTTAGTCCATTCTGGCAGTGTTCCCGGCTTAATTGTCTGTGAGTTAAGAACAGGGCCCGGGCCGGAAGCCAAAACTCATTAGGGGAAAATTCCTTTGAAGTGATTTTGTCATTCAACTGCACTTACAGTTTTTCCAATCTTTTCAGAGATGCAGATTTCTTGAGTTAGAGCGATCTTAAAGCATAAATTACTCCTGGAACTCTGGAGCTCACACCCAGCCATGATTTTTGCAAACATTCATCACATCTTATATAGTGACAAGGTGTAGCCAAGTGTACCCTAGAGCTGCTAACGCCAAGACCCCACTCTTTTCAGATATTCTTGTCTGGACATAGATCTCCTCACTCTGGCGTCTAACATGGGCTCGTCTTCTAATTCATCTTCCTCCGCTGATTCAGTCAATACCATAACTGGAGGTGCTACAGTCCCTAGTTGATCCACATCTCTCTCACTCTTGTACTTGGGTGACAAGAACACTGGCCTAAGATACCAATACACATCTATCTCCTGGTCCTCTAAATCTCTGACTAGCTGAATCGGACGTGGACCAGCCGCAACAGATAATACCTCTCCCAATGCATCCCCATGCTGTATTTTTATCCACGAAGGCAGCTCATCTAGAACATAGAATAGGGTTGGGAAAAGATACCATATCAACCAATTCACAGCATCGCTGACTAGGAATAAAGCCAGTGGACACATTTTAGGTGTTTAAAATCATTTTATTTTTAAACAGGAGTTAGTACCTTGCAATCAGTTACCAAAAATTCTGAAATATCTGAAATATAGCTGTAATGCAACTTCATTTAAGAGCAGATTCCGAACTGGAGCCCAGCATCTATGAAACGCCTCCTGCTGGTCCCTTGGCAAAGGCAAAAAAACGCTGCAAACATTTCTTATATACATACATGGCATTATCACTGTCAGCGTCGTCTACCTTCGCAACTAATGGTGAGAGCAGGCGATAATAGCAAAAATATAACCGGACATCAACATTACATTTCTGCGGGCAAATATACAGGTTTCAAGACTGCCAAAAGCCGGCTTCTCTTTACTTGCAGCAGCTGCATTTAGTGGCAGGGGGGCCTTTGCAAATACAGCCCTGGGCACACTTGGCACAGCCCACTGGGCAACAGGAGCAGCAGCCTGAAAAGAGAATGGGGAAATGTCAGACCCGGAAGACATAACTGAAAAAAGTACAACGTGTGCAGAAATGGATAGCTTAACTCAGTGTTTCCCAACCTTGGCCACTTGAAGATATCTGGACTTCAACTCCCAGAATTCCCCAGCCAGCATTCGCTGGCTGGGGAATTCTGGGAGTTGAAGTCCAGATATCTTCAAGTGGCCAAGGTTGGGAAACACTGGTTAACTAAAGGAATAAAAAATATAGACGAGCAAGAGTATATTAACTGTTGGGGTAGGTTTTATGATTGGATGGGGAAAAAAGTAAAATTAGTTAATAAATGTAAGATAATTTGGGGAGTAAATGTCAGAGGTCTGGTCACAAAAGGAAAACAAAGAAAAAGATATCCCAGAATAAGATCTTTGCTAAGATTTGATGTATATATACAATCAGTGTAATGATAATTAAGCACTATCAGAATTGTATTACAGGCACGTCACAAATTGTCCAATTTTTATCTTAATGCTTTTTCCCCCCTGTGCGTTTTGTTTTCTGTACTTTGTGTGTCATAAATAAACATAGAAACATAGAAGATTGACGGCAGAAAAAGACCTCATGGTCCATCTAGTCTGCCCTTATACTATTTCCTGTATTTTACCACAGGATGGATCTATGTTTATCCCAGGCATGTTTCAATTCAGTTACTGTGGATTTACCAACCATGTCTGCTGGAAGTTTGTTCCAAATATCTACTATTTTTATTTTTAATTTTTTAAAAAAGGAAAATGTCAATCTCAACCTTAAACACGGAGAATGTTCAATTGAATTCAGATAGACAAACCGATTAGAAAACAAAATGGAGCTTTGTTTTTATATATGGCAACAGCAGTGAGGTATCTGTTATGCACACAGGGATGGAAGAACATAGAATAATAGGGTCGGAAGGGACCTTGGATCAAGCAAGAGATCCTATACCAGGATTCTGGGCAAATGATTGTACGTCTCCTTGAAAACTTCCGATGATGGAGCACCCACAACGTCTGAAGGCATTGTTAATTGTTCCCACTATGAAGAAATTTCTCCTTATTTCCAGGTTCAATCTCTCTTCAATGATCTTTCACCTCTTGTTACCTTTTGTCCTGCTTTCAGGTGCTTTGGACAATAGGTTTCTCTTCTTTGGGACCGCCCCTCAAATATCGGAGATTGTTATCACAGTCCTTCTCTTTGTTAGACTAGACATATTTTTCACCATATGGGAAAATGAGTGACCAAGTGGAGTTGTTAGAGATAACAAAATTGACTGCTTTGGTTAAAAAGAGTATTTTATCTAGTTTCATTTCTAGTTGGAAACCACAGAGAGAGAGAATTTGACACTGAAATGCAATTTTAACCTTGCTTTTTGATAATTAGATTTGTTCATGGTGATAGAAGGGCTGTTTGTTGTGGTTTATTCTAGTTCGAAGGGTTGTTGGGTTTTAGATTTTTATCTGTATCGAAGAAAGTCAAATGTTACCTTTTCTATAGTGTTTATACCTTTATAACTTTTTTTTAGTAGTATACCTTTTAAAGCTCTAAGATTTAGCTCTATAGCATTTTTTTCTATAGTTGCCCAATGTTGCTTCTTTCCTACTGCTTTTCCTTTCTTTTTCATTATTATTTTTTCTTAAAAGCATTTTATATTTTTTTCAAATTTAATAAAAATTTTAACGGTGGGAGCAGTGAAGGGCTACCAAAATTTTTACTACCACACTGTGGGTGTGGCTTATACAGGAAGTCCTGCATTTTATTTCAACATCTTTCAGTGCAAATTGGGCGCTCTGGGGTGGAGCTCCATTTTCGCTACCCCACTGCGTTCCCCCTTATCTGGGCAGTAACCCACCCCTGGGTGGGGGAAATAAAATATCAACATCCTATCCCAACTCAAGTGGGAAAAAGTAGATCAAAGAGGTAGAGATTCTAGATTCACAGACATTAAACCCAAACAATATGATGTTTGAACCAATATTGTATATATTAGGTTTAATGAGCTGTGAATGGTTAGTTAAAAAAGAGGCATGCCAGCGGTCCAAAAAGCACATCCTATTGACCAAAAATAATCCTTCAACATTTAGCTTTCACAGGTCCCAAAATGAGTGGAAAAATAAATATGGAATATATAGTGCGTCTTTATGTTTGTAAAACTCTTCTACGTTGTTTAATCCCTTAACCAACCTGAAAATATCATCCCATTGGCATCTCACCCTGTCTGCCTTTGAATTATGACCATTAGAATTCCCTACAGGGCCTAGTGGGTGCACCTTACTCCAAGCCAAGACTTGGTGTACAGGGTGGTACCTTATCTAAGTCAAACCTGTTGTGGTTTACTCAAACCAAGATTAAGCAAAGCATGTAATAGTGTGATGTGGAGCTGTATCACACCAATCAACAATTTGTTTCCCATCATATCCTGAAGACACTAAGTCCTAACACTCATGATTTTATGATGTGTTGGATCTGCGAGGCTTTACTTCTATCCCGAGCACAGCCTCACCGCAGAAAATTAAGTTGTACATAATTATCTCTGCTGTTGACTTTGAGCAATCACGGTTTAGCTACAGGCTTGTAGGGTAATTGGAATTAATAGGGTTGTAGGGTGCTTTGAGTGCAGCTTAAACAGAGCACCTATTTGCAAATCTTTGAAAGAAAAAACCCTTAAAAGGTTGAAGGCAGGTGTTTAACCTGCTCTGGCTGTGCTCTCCACTTCTCTTTTAGAACGGGATCCAAAGCGCAGCATAATCTTAATTATTAAAACTGTTATTCCATTCCTTCTTAATCCTTCCATATCATGTTCTCTATCTTTTCTTTCAGCGATGGTGTTTTTTGGGAAGGTGCCTAGAAACCAGAGTGTATTCTTGGTATGGAGAAGTCCCTGGAGTTTGCTTGGCAAGCGGTTTGCCATTGCCTGCTTCCTAGAGCGGAGAGAAAGTGACTGGCCCGAGGTGAGGCTAGAACAGTGATGGCGAACCTTTTTTTCCTTGGGTGCCGAAAGCATGCGTGTGCACGCTATTGCACATGCACAAGTGCCTATAATTCAATGCCCTTGCCCCTGTATGTGTGACTCCCACACGTGCTGTCCTGCCCCCCCCCATTCATGTGTGTACTACCCCCTCCTGCTCCCTTTTTTCCTAACTACGGATGGGTCCGGTAGGCCTGTATTTTGACCTTCCCAGTCTCCAGAGGCTTCCTTCATCCTGGGGAGGGCAAAAAGATCCCCAAGAGGTCCTCCAGGGGCCAAAAACACCCTCTCAGAGCCTCCATGTGAGCCAAAATTAGCTGGCCGACATATACATCCATGCTGTATCTGAGCTAGGGCAACAGCTTGTTTGCCGGCAGATATGGCTTTTACATGCCATCTGTGGCAGATGTGCCACAGGTTCGCCATCACTGGACTAGAACTCACAGTCGCCTGGTTTCTAGCTTAACCACCCTGGCTCTCAGGAATGTACTGCCTTCATTAGAGGTAGTCCTTGGGTTATGACCATAAAGGAAGCCTGCTCATGGCAGCTGTAACTCATGAGGTCCATAAATCAGATCACCCATACAACTGATCCAATTTTTATTTTATTTTATTTTTTGCAGCTGTCACTAAGCAAATGTCGTCATCGTAAAGTGGTCATAAGCCAAAGGCTGCCTGTAATTTTGGCAGGAAATAGTTTGAATTCTGAAGAGCATGCTTGCTAACCATTTTATGTGCTGGTCCCAGAGAAATTTTACCCCTACTATATGAACCAGAGTCTCCAAATCCGACAACATTAAGGCTTGTGGACTACCACTCCCAGAATTGTCCAGTCGGACATTCTTCAGCCATGATGTATTGGAGCCTGTCCATTCACGGGATATTTAATTAGAAAAAAAACCCTGTGCCCAGATTTGTGCCACGTGCTAAGTCTGACATTAACCTTAGCTAAATATTTAGCAGAGCAGACTCCATACTCCATTGGGTTGATTTATGATTCATCCCATCATGCGCTCTCCAAAGCAATTTAATTCAGCGATTAAATTAAGCAGCATAATTGAATAACCAGCAATAAAAAGTTGACAATTTGTATTTTTTTTTTTTTTAAAGTAACAGGTTGTTGGGAATTTGGGGGGTTTGAGTTAGACAACTTTGAAACATAAATAAAGCAAAAGTCTTGTATGAGGAATGAAACGCTCAAAAGCACTTCCCCCCCAAAAAACCACGTTTGGACTTACTTGGGGTTTCTTGGACTTTTGGGGGGGGGTTCCCCTTTGAAAACATTTCCCTTCTCATCCACAGAAGCTTCTACAGTTCTAATTCGGGTCTCACTCCTCGATTAAAACTGAAGAAATTTCTTGGATGAGCAGCAAAACATTTTTAGTGAAAAAAACTCAGGTTTTGGAGTCTTTTGGAAAAAATAACTTTGAGACAACCATGACCTAGATCAGTGTTTCCCAACCTTAGCAACTCCCAGAATTCCCCAGCCAAATATCTTCAAGTTGCCAAGGTTGGGAAACACTGACCTAGATGATAGAGAATCTCTATCCATGAAATGATAAGACTCATCTTTGACAGCCTGGCATGTTGTTGAAACGGTTTGGTGCCCCCTACAACGCAGGTTGGGTTAACTAAATAAACGATGGTTAGTATGAAGGTTGCGGTCACACAACATCCTTGCCAGAAATACTGGCAAGGTTGTTGTATGACCGCAACCTTCACACTTCATAAGAAACACAGCAGAGTCACATCTTGCAAGGAGAGCAGATGAAACATTTAGGAAGCGGTACTCACTTTTCCTGCAGGATTTGCATTTACAATTTTTACACTGACAATTGTTGCCGCAGGAGCACACCCCACCTGCAAAAAAGGGAAAAAAAGTAAGACACACAATCATCTTTGGAGGAGAAACAAGACAAAAGGTTACTTTCCAACACAAACCCACAAGGACTTCCGAGGCTTTCCAGCCTTTGGCAAGCAACCCCTCCACGTCAACCCGTATAAATTTAATAAATTAAATTTAATAAATTAAATTAACTCAAGAAGGAATAGCAGGGGAAAGGGAGAGGCGGGGGGGGGGACCACTCCTTCACCCAAGCAAGGATGCTTGTGGCAGCTTCTTCACAACCCCCCTAGCTTGCCCTTGGCTCCAGCATCCCAAAATCTGAAAAGAGATGGAGGAAGCAGCAAAGGGATTTTCTTGGTGGGTCCCTTGACATGAATGGTGAGAAAGCAGCCCAGGGAAGGAAAGCAGGACCCCACGGTAGGGGCAAAACCTGGATCACCCTTTCTTTTTCCCCCTCTTTCTCTCTCTCCTCTTTTTCTCTCACTTTCATTCTCTCTGTGTGTGTCTCTGTTTCTTTTTTCCCTCCTCTTTTCTTTTTCTCTCTTTTTCTCCTCTCTCATTCTCTCTCTCTCTCTCTTCCTCTCTCTTTCAATTTATTCCACTTTCTTTCTGTCTCACTTTGTTTTCTCATTCTCTCTCTCTCCCACTCTTTTTCTTTCTCTCTCTCCTCTTTTCTCTCTCTCTCCTCTCTTTTTTCTCTTTCTCCCACTTTCATTCTTTCTCTGTGTGTCTCTTTGTTTCTCTTTTTTTCTCCCTTTTCCTTTCTCCCTTTTTCTCCTCTCCCATTCTCTCTGTCTCTTTCTCTCCCTCTTTTCTCTCACCTTTTTCTCTCACTTTCATTCTCTCTGTGCCTCTTTGTTTTTCTCTTTTTTCCTCCCATTTCTCCTCTTTCATTCTCTCTCTCTCTTTTCTCTTCCTCTCTCTTTTTCTCTTTCTGTTTATTCCTCTTTCTCTGTCTTCTCCCTGTCTCTCATTTTCCCTGTCTCTTTCTCTCCCTCTTTCCTTCTTTCATTCTCTTTTCTCTCTTTCTCTGTCCAAGCAGAGGGGCAGAAAGGATGGCGGGGAAGCCAGGGCAGATCCGCACCGCTGTAGCACGAGCAGTCTTCGGAATCCATGCGGGCGCTTCGGGGTTTCTCTCGGGGCTCCGGTTGATGGCAAAGAGGCTCAGAGGCAAAGATGCGCATCCAGTGAGGCGGAGAGCCGCGCGCGGCCGCTATTTATTCCCCCCCGCGCGGGGAGCGGGTGCAAAAGCCGCCCCGCCCGGTGCGCCCGGTCGGCCCCCGCCCCCGAAACACCCGCTGCCGCCGCCGCCGCGCCTTAACCCCGCTGGGGTGGCTGAGCGCGTTGGGCCCCCTGGCGACGGATGCACCTGCGCGGCCTCCGCGCTTCCCGAGGCAGGGCCAGCGGTGGGCTGCTAAGGCGGGACGGGGGCGCGTGGTCGCCCCCGGGGCTCTGAGCGCGAGCGGAGTCCAGCGCAATTATTTTTCTATATTATTTTTCAATATTTTTACAATACAACTTTACAATTTTACAAAAAATTTTGCAATATCTCCGGGACCGCCTTCTGCCGCACGAATCCCAGCGACCAGTTAGGTCTCACAGAGTTGGCCTTCTCTGGGTCCCGTCAACTAAACAATGTCATTTGGCGGGACCCAGGGGAAGAGCCTTCTCTGTGGCGGCCCCGACCCTTTGGAACCAACTCCCCCCAGATTTCAGAGTTGCCCCCACCCTCCTTGCCTTTCGTAAGCTCCTTAAAACCCACCTCTGTCGTCAGACATGGGGGAAATGAGACTTTCTTAAATTGGGGTTTTTAAATTAACTTAAATACTGTATTAGATTTGTTTATATTGTCTTGTTATTGTTGTTAGCCGCCTTGAGTATACGGAGGGGCGGCATACAAATCTGATAAATAAATAAATTCAATCAATCAGGCGTTTACAGAGGTCAATGTCCCTCAGACCTTCCTGCCAATCAGCTTCAAGCTCTGTTGGGAGAACTGGCCTTAGACTTATGGTTGGGGGTCACCACAACATGAGGAACTGAATTAAGGGACCACGGCATTAGAAAGGTTGAGAACCACTGGTCCATTGCAACAAAATAATTAGGGTGAACTGTAACAGAGTTGGAAGGGACCTTGGAGGCCATCTAGTCCAACCCCCTGCTCATCTGACTTCCCCAGCCCGCAAGATCAATGAGAGTTTATAGCCATATAATTGTTTTTAAGCTTCAGTAACTCCTTCAATCCTAAAATATCTCGGCCATGTCTTTGAAACCAAATGCTGAAGACAACAAAAATTAATTTATTTCTGGGTTCTAAACTTGTTGCAATTGACCAGTGGTTCTCAACCTTTCTAATGCCACGACCCGTTAATACAGTTTCTCGTGTTGTGGTGACCCCCAACCATAAGTTGAGCACTAATTCTCCCAACAGAGCTTTAAGCTGATTGGCAGGAAGGTCTGAGGGACATTGACTCTGTAAACATCTGATTGGTCGAATTGTAAAAATATGTTCCAAGGTGCCAGAATAGAAGCTTTAGTTCCTAACATCATGGGAAATTTGTCTTTTCCCATGGTCTTAGGTGACCCCTGTGAAACGGTTGTTCGACCCCCAAAGGGGTCCCGGACCCCAGGTTGAGAACCACTGCAATAGACTGAAGCTGAAAAGTTCACATAAAGATATGCATGTTGCACTAAAATAACTGTTCTGTGAGCATATAATTCTAGGTCTAGGTCTTCATTTTAAGGAATGTTTGATGTTACAAAGGTATTTTTAAAGAAGTCACTTAGGACCAGTCCTCACAATGAATGTACAGTGATCCCTCGATTATCGCGGGGGTTACGTTCCAAGACCTCCCGCGATAATCGATTTTCCGCGATATAGCGGCGCGGAAGTAAAAACACCATCTGCGCATGCGCACCCTTTTTCCATGGCTGCGCAAGGGCTTGCAGGTGGAGGCGGGGAGCGACGAAAGTGCGGAAGCCGACAAAGATTGCTTTGAATGTCGGCTGCCCCTGCCCCCCCAGCACCCGCCCGCCCGCCGTTCACCCGCCCGCCCGGCCGCTCGCTCGCCGCTCGCCCGTTCGCCCGCCCACCCGCCGTTCACCCGGCCGCTCGCTTGCCGCTCGCTCGAGGGAGGAAGAGGGAGGAAGAGAGTGTGAGAGAGGAAGAAGCAAGATAGAGAAAGAGAGAGAGAAAGAAAGATGAGAAAGGAAGGAAGAGAGTGAGAGAGAGGAAGAAAGAGAGAGAGAGAAGAGTGGAAGGAAGAGAGAGAGAAATGATAGAAAAGGGAGAAAAAAAGAGAAATGAGAAAATGATTGAAGCAGAGAATGACAGGAAAGAAAGAGAAAGAGACAGAGAAGTGACTCTTGGTGATGACGTATGACGTCATCGGGTGGGAAAAACTGTGGTATAGCAAAAAAACCGTGGAGTATTTTTTAATTAATATTTTTTGAAAAACCGTGGTATAGCGTTTCGCGAAGTTTGAAGCCGCGAAAATCGAGGGATCACTGTAATGAAAAAACAGTTGCTACCAACCTGCCTTCCATTGAGGACCTATATATTGCATGAGTCAAAAAGAGGGCTGTGAAAATATTTACTGACCCCTCACATCCTGGACACAAACTGCTTCAACTCCTACCCCCAAAATGACGATATAGAGCAGGGGTCTCCAACCTTTGCAACTTTAATACTTGTGGACTTCAACTCCCAGAATTCTGGGAGTTGAAGTCCACAAGTCTTAAAGTTGCCAAGTTTGAAGGTGTCTGAGGTAAATGATACCTGAGGATCATAGCTGGCTGGAGAATTCTGGGAGTTGAAGTCCACAAGTCTTAAAGTTGCCAAGTTTGAAGGTGTCTGAGGTAAATGATACCTGAGGATCATAGCTGGCTGGAGAATTCTGGGAGTTGAAGTCCACAAGTCTTAAAGTTGCCAAGTTTGAAGGTCTCTGAGGTAAATGATACCTGAAGATCATAGCTGGCTGGAGAATTCTGGGAGTTGAAGTCCACAAGTCTTAAAGTTGCCAAGTTTGAAGGTCTCTGAGGTAAATGATACCTGAGGATCATAGCTGGCTGGAGAATTCTGGGAGGTGAAGTACACAAGTCTTAAAGTTGCCAAGTTTGAAGGTCTCTGATATAGAGCACTGCACACCAAGATAACTAGACGCAAGGACAGTTTTTCCCCAAAGGCCGTCACTCTGCTAAACAAACAATTCCCTCACCACTGTCAAACTATTCACTAAGGCTGCATTACTATTATTATTAGCCTTCTCATCATTCCTCACCCATCTCCTCCCACTTATGGTTGTATGATTGTAACTTTATTGCTTGTATCCTTATGATTTATATTGACTAGTTTCTAATATGATTTGATTGCTTATTTGTACCTGGAATGGAATGGACTAGAATAGAATGGAATAGTATGGAATAAAGAATAGAAGAGAAGAGAAGAAAAGAGAAGAGAAGAGAAGAGGACATCGATCCAAACTGAAACACTCTTGGATGAACTATTTCTAGATTTTCAGGGTGGGGGGAATATCTAGAAAAAGGCAGACACAAGCCCAGGTGTATCTGCAGGATATGACTTTTAAATAGACAAGATAGCAGCTGCAATGGTATATCTGAAAAAATGACCAATTGTATACAATGATCCCCCGATCATTGCGAGGGTTCCGTTCCAGGACCCCTCGCAATGATCGGTTTTTCGTGAAATAGCGCTGCCGAAGTAAAAACACCATCTGCGCATGCGCAGATGGTGTTTTTACTTCCGCAGCGCTAGCGAGGAGCCGAAGATTGGGGTTCCTGGGAAGGGGACTCAGCTGGGAAGCGGCGCTGGGGTTTCCCCACCGCCCACGCAAACTCCTCGCTGCCGCTCGCCCGCCCTTCGCCCCGCCCACGCCGCTCGCTCGCGCCGCTTCCCAGCTGAGTCCTGAAGCCAATTCGCTTCAGGACTCAGCTGGGAAGCGGCGCGACCGAACGGCGTGGGCGGGCGAAGGGCGGGCGAGCGGGCAGGCAGGCGGCGGACAAGCCGTTCGCTCGCGCCGCTCGCTCGCGCGCGCTCGCTCGCGCCGCTTCCCAGCTGAGTCCTGAAGCCAATTCGCTTCAGGACTCAGCTGGGAAGCGGCGCGAGCGAGCGGCGTGGGCAGGCGAAGGGCGGGCGCGGCAGCAGCGAGGAGTTTGCGTGGGCGGTGGGGAAACTCCTCGCTGATGCCCGCCGCTCGCCCTCCCGCCAGCAAGAGGGGGAAGACCCAGGGAAGCCGCCCAGCAGCTGATCTGCCCGGCGCCATCTACGCATGCGTGGCCATAGAAAAAAAGGGCGCGCATGCGCAGATGGTGTTTTGACTTCCGGGTTGAAAAATCGCGATTTAGCCCGTTCGCAATGATCTGGATCGCGGTACCCGGGGGATCACTGTACATCCACAAAAAATTCATACAGATTCACTATCAGGAACTGAAGACGGGAGAAGCTTTATTCGTCTATACATCTTGAAAGCACCAAGTTGAGAAAGATGCTCAAAAAAAAATAAAAAGCCTGATGAAACTGCATTTCTGATTCATTATTAACTATGAGAACTACAGGCTATTAATTATCTTCCTGACTGCATAGTAATTAATAGTTAATTGTCACGGGTGAATTTCAGCACCTGCTCTGGGCCTGTCTTAGCTAGGAGAGACGGAATTTCTGAAAATACGGCTTAGAAAGAACAAAGTGAAATAGTTCAGAAGGTAACCAAAGCTAAAATATACGGTAATTATGTTCCGTATGAATGTGGAAGGTATGCTGCATTCAGGCAGCTAACATTTTATTTTCATTTAAATTTTTGTTCTGTTTTGGGTGTTTTGATCCGGGATCAACAAACATATGGATGACATTCCTTAAACAATGTACTGTATATAGAATTTGTTCTGTCTGGGTCCCCCCAGACGCCAACACCAACCAAAAAGAGTAGCCAGACACACTGGTAAAAAGCAAAGGCAGTTTATATACTGGAAAGCAAACACAGGTAACAAAAACTGTTCTTACAGACAGGAACACGATGCAGTTTCACA